>NW_028196783.1:17500-35000 GCF_037176805.1 Vigna unguiculata
ATTAAATCTAATGTCCGTATTCAATCAAAAAAAGACATTCTGTCAGAATTTAGAAATTATATGTTTAAAATCTTTGCTTTTTTCTTATTTGTTACCTGTTTATATTATTTAGGAAGAACACCTCTCCCCTTTTTTAATAAAAAACTATTAGTATTAGAAAGTAAACAAAGCAATGAAATTTCTAAAAAAGGAAAAAAAAAAGATAAAGATATGTTACAAAAACCTCTTATAAATATTCTTTTCAATTATAAACGATGGAAGCGTCCATTTCGATATATAAAAAATAATGAATTTGAAAACATGGTAAAAAATGAAATTTCAGAATTTTTTTTTCATACATATCAACGTGATGGAAGAGAAAAAATATCTTTTACGTATCCACAAAATTTATCAAGTTTTGAAAAACTGATGGAAACAAAAATAGATTTCTTCACAAAAAAGAAAATTTCCTCTGATGATTTGTATAATGATTCGTACTATAGGAATGAAGAAAAAATAAACAAATTGAGCAATGAATTTATAAATCGCACAAAACTGATAGATAAGAAATTGATTTCTCTCGATATATTCGAAAATAGAATTCGATTTTGTGATGATGAAACTAAAAAAAAATATTTAACTAAAAGAAAAGATCCTTTGTTAAACGGACCCTTCCGTGGACAAATAAAAAACGGTTTTTCAACCTCAATCCAACATGAAAAAACTTACAAAAAAAATAACATTTTTATAAATAAAATTCAAGATATCTTTCTTTATAATAAGATTTCTAAAAAGAATAATAGTAATTCTCCAAAATTAGAGGAAAATAGAAAAACATTTGATAAAAAATTATTAGTAACTACATTTCTTTTTAATCTAATCAGTCAATTTTCATTAGTGTCAAGCTTAAATTCGCACGTACCTTATTTATTTACAGAACCTGAACAAGTAAAAATGAATTATAATTATGACGCAGAAAAAAAACAAATAATCAAAATATTATTTGATGCAATTACAACTGATTTGAACGAAAAAAGAAAAGTAAATCGAAAGAACACTAAGTCTATTAAAAGAAACGAAATCTGTAAAAAAGTACCTCGGTGGTCATACAAATTGATGGACGAATTAGAACAACTAGGTGGAAAAATTGAAGCAGATAATTCTCAAATTCGTTCTAGAAAAGGCAAACGTGTAGTCATTTTGACTAATAAAGATAAATTTTTTAAAAAATACAAGACTTATCGTGATCGTGGAGATACTGAAAATAATGAACAAAAAAACGAATTGGCTTTAAGACGTTATTCCCAACAATCGGATTTTCGAAGAGACATAATCAAAGGATCTATCCGTGCTCAAAGACGGAAAACAGTTACTTGGAAATTTTTTCAAAAAAGGGTGCATTCGCCGCTTTTTTTGGATAAAATTGAAAAATCAATATTCTTTTCTTTTCATAGTTTAAAATCAATGAAAAGATTTTTTATGTTAAATATTTGGATTCGTAAAAAGACAGAATTTCAAATTTTAGGTTCTATAGAGGAAAAAACAAAAAAAAGTCCGAAAAAAAAAGAGGAGGAAGCAAAAAAGGAAAATGCAGAAAGAAAACGTATAGAAATAGCAGAAGCCTGGGATAGCATTATATTTGCTCAAGTAATAAGAGGTGTTTTATTAATAACCCAATGCTTTATTAGGAAATATATTCTATTACCTTCATTTATAATAATTAAAAATACAATTCGTATACTATTTTTTCAAATTCCAGAATGGTCTGAAGATTATATGGATTGGAAGAGAGAAATATATATTAAATGCACGTATAACGGCGTTCAATTATCCGAAAGAGAGTTTCCGCAAAAATGGCTAACAGATGGGATTCAGATAAAAATATTATTTCCTTTTCGTCTAAAACCTTGGCATAAATCTAAAATACGATGTAATGAAAACAAAAAAAATTCAAAGAAAAAAAAGAACTTTTGTTTTTTAACAGTTTGGGGGATGGAAGTTGAATTGCCTTTTTCTAGTTCCACGAAAAATCCACTTTCCTTTTTCGACCCCATTTTAAAAGAACTAAAAAAAAAAAAGAAAAAATTTGAATTTTTCACTTTTCTAGTTCTAAAAGTTTTAAGTGAAAAATTCAAACTGTTTCTAAATATCGTAATAGAAAAAGCAAAAGGGATCATCCAAAGTATTCTTGAAATTATTAGAAAAAGTATAGTATTCCTCACGAAAAAAAAACAAGAATTTTTAAATTTAAAATATTTTTTTATTAAAAGGAAACCCCCAAAACTCGATGAATTGAGCGAAAACAAAAAATATTCAACAATTTGGAAGAATAATTCAATGATTTCTGAAGCAACCATTTCAATTCAATCGATAAAGTCGACAAATTTTTCATTGAAAAAAAAATCTATAAAGGATCTCAATACTAAGAGAAAAGTAGTTATTAAAAAAATAGAAAAAATGAAAAAAGAAGAAAAGAAAAGAGGACTTGGAATTCGCGAGACAAATATTCATTCGAAGAAAAAAATTTATGATAGTAAAAGGATAGAATTCGAAAAAAAAATTTTGCAGATATTCCAAAGAAGAAATATTAGCTTAACTAAAAAATCACATTCTTTTTTTCAATTTTTGATGAAAAAAATATACATAGATATCTTTCTATATATCATTTGTATTCCGAAAATCCAGCTACAACTTTTTCTTGAATCAACAAAAAAATTTTTAAATAAATGGCTTTACGATAATGAACCAAATACAGAAAGAAGTTATAAAACAAATCAAAGTATAATTCCCTTTCTTTTAAAATTACACAAATATTTTAATAATAAGAATAAGAATGCGAATTCACATAATTATTTTGATGTCTCCTTTTTGTCACAACCATATGTATTTTTAAATTTGTTACAAACCCGAATTATTAACATAAACATATATAAGTTAAGACTTCTTTTTCAATATAATAAAAATTTTTTTTTTCTGAAAAATGAAATAAAGGATTCTTTTTTTGGAGCACAAGGAATAGTTCATTCTAAAAGAAAACAAAATAACCTGCTCAATTCTGAACTAAATCAATGGACAAATTGGTTAAAGAATAATTATTATCAATATAACTTATCTAACAGTAGCTGGTCAAAATTAGTATCACAAAAATGGAGAAATAGAATCACTAAATGTGGTGTAACTCAAAATAAAAATTTAACCAAATGGGATTCATATGGAAAAAGCCCATTAATTCTTTACAAAGAACAACAAGGAATCCCATTAAAAAAAAAAATTAGAAAACAATATAAATACGATCTTTTATCCTATAATTTTATGAATTATGCAAATAAGAAAGACTCATATATTTATCGATATAGATCCCTATTTCAATCAAATAAAAACACAATGATTTCTTCTAATTACAATACATATAAAAAAGACTTATTTGATAGAATAAGTAATATTTTTATCAAGAATTATATAGCAGAAGATACTATTATTATAAATCCGGATAGAAAATATTTGGATTGGACGGGAATCAATAGAAAAATACTAAATCGTTCCATATGCAATCCGGAATTTTGGTTCTTTTCCAAATTTGTGATATTTTATAATACATTTAGGGGTAACTCGCAAATTATACCAATAAAATTACTTTATTTACATTCTCTTTTTTTACATTCTAAAGGAAATAAAAATGTTAGTGAAAAGAATATTACTAGAAAGAAAAAAAAAATAGATGTTTTTAGAACATCGAAAAAAAAACCCGAAGAACAATATGGAGGCAGAACTTCAATTCTTAGTAAGAAATTTTTTGAATTTCCATTTAAACTGGAAAAATTTCTTAGGTCAAAAAATATTTAACAATGTAAAAGTATATTGTCTCCTTATTAGATTGACAAATTTAAGAAAAATTACTATAGCCTCTATTCAAAGAGGAGAACTAGGTCTAGATATTATGATGATTCAAAAACAGACGAATTTAACTCTTTCAGGCTTAAGGAAAAAGAAAAATAATAAATTTAGGAAAAAAGAACTATTTGTTATCGAACCAGTTCGCCTGTCTAGAAAAAATAATAAACAATTTTTTAAGTATAAAATGATGGGTTTTTCATTAATTCATAAGAATAAACGCAAAATTTATAAAAAATACTCAGAAAAAATTCATGTTAATAAGAAATTTTTTGATAAATACATTACAAGAACAAAAGATCAAAAGATAACAGAAAACAAAGAAAACGAGAAATTTAATTTACTTGTTCCTGAAAACATTTTATCTGCTAGACGTCGTAGAGAGTTGAGAATTAGAATTTGTTTAGATCCAAATAATATAAATAGTATGCATAGAAACACAATATTTTATAATGAAAATAAAGTCCAAAATTGTTTTAAAGTTTTGACTAAAAAAAGAAATGAGAAAGAGAAAAAAAAACTAATGAATTTCAAAATTTTTCTTTGGCCAAAATATCGATTAGAAGATTTAGCTTGTATAAATCGTTATTGGTTTAATACCCATAATGGAAGCCGTTTCAGTATAGTAAGGATACATATGTATCCGCGTGTGAAAATTCGTTAATCTAATTTTGTTTTCTATTTAGCATATGTATCTATCTATAGATAGATACATAGGTTAAACAAATACACGTATTTTGGTATGGCATTGATTTTAATTCAATGATGTATACATAAAAAAAAAGCATTAACAAAATTATCTTTTTTTATCTAATGTAATGTATACAATTCTTTTTTATATATCAAACTAGTCTCCTTTATACTATATCTATTTAAATTCTCTATTTCAATTGGATTGATTTCAGTTATCAAAAAAATTAGATTTCGGATTTCTATCAAAAAATTAAAAATGAGTGTCATTCTAATTACTGATCAATAAAAATATCTATAAAAATCGAGGAGAAGGAAAAACTTTTATTTTTTTATGGTAAAAAAGTCATTTATACCTGTTATTTCACAAGAAAAAAAAGGAAAAAAACCGGGATTGGTTGAATTTCAAATATTCAAATTTACCAATAGAATACGAAGACTTACTTCACATTTTGAATTGCACCGAAAAGACTACTCATCCCAAACAGGTTTACGTAAAATTTTGGGAAAACGGCAAAGATTACTGTCTTATTTGTCAAAGAAAGATGGAATACGGTATAAAAAATTAATCAATCAGTTTAATATTCGGCAGTCACAAATTCGTTAAATTGAAGAGTAATTTTCAATTATTCGATTTATTAGATCTTGAATTTGGATGAACTTTTTTTTTAAGCGATTCATAAAAGAATAAATCGAGCAAAAACCTATGAATATCTCAACGAAAAGAAAGGACTTCATGATAGTCAATATGGGGCCTCACCACCCATCAATGCACGGTGTTCTTAGACTTATTGTTACTCTAGATGGTGAGGATGTTATTGATTGTGAACCGATATTGGGTTATTTACACAGAGGAATGGAAAAAATAGCGGAAAACCGAACAATTATACAATATCTGCCTTATGTAACACGTTGGGACTATTTAGCTACAATGTTCACAGAAGCAATAACTGTAAATGGACCAGAACAGTTGGGAAATATTCAAGTACCTAAAAGAGCCAGCTATATCCGAGTAATAATGTTGGAGTTAAGCCGTATAGCTTCTCACCTACTATGGCTAGGACCTTTTATGGCAGATATTGGTGCACAAACACCTTTTTTCTATATTTTCAGAGAAAGAGAATTAATATATGATCTATTTGAAGCTGCCACAGGTATGAGAATGATGCATAATTTTTTTCGTATCGGAGGGGTAGCGACTGATCTACCTTATGGTTGGATAGATAAATGTTATGATTTCTGCGATTATTTTTTAACAAGTATTGCTGAATATCAAAAACTTATTACGCGAAATCCTATTTTTTTAGAACGGGTTGAGGGCGTCGGTGTTGTTGATGTAAAAGAAGTTATTAATTGGGGTTTATCAGGACCGATGCTTCGGGCTTCCGGAATACAATGGGATCTACGTAAAGTGGATAATTATGAATGTTACGAAGAATTTCATTGGGAAGTTCAATGGCAAAAAGAAGGAGATTCATTAGCTCGTTATTTAGTTCGAATTGGTGAAATGATAGAATCCATAAAAATTATTCAACAGGCTTTGGAAGGACTTCCCGGCGGTCCATATGAAAATTTAGAAATCCGCTGCTTTGATAGAGAAAAAGAGCCAGAATGGAATGAGTTTGAGTATCGATTTATTAGTAAAAAATCGTCTCCGAGTTTTGAATTGCCAAAACAAGAACTTTATGTAAGAGTTGAAGCCCCCAAGGGAGAATTAGGGATTTTTCTAATAGGGGATCAAAATGGTTTTCCTTGGAGATGGAAAATTCATCCGCCCGGTTTTATAAATTTGCAAATTCTTCCTCAATTAGTTAAAAGAATGAAATTGGCCGATATTATGACAATACTAGGTAGCATAGATATTATTATGGGAGAAGTTGATCGTTGAAATGATAATTGATTTAACAGAAATACAAGATATACATTTTTTTTTCAGATTGCAATTTTTGAAAGAGATATATGGAATTCTTTGGGTATTTGTGCCTATTTTTATTTTGATATTAGGAATTACTATAAGTGTACTAGCAATTGTATGGTTAGAAAGAGAAATATCTGCAGGGATACAACAGCGTATTGGACCTGAATACACCGGTCCTTTTGGAGTTCTTCAAGCTCTAGCAGACGGAACAAAATTACTTTTTAAAGAGAATCTTATTCCATCTAGAGGAGATATTCGTTTATTTAGTTTCGGCCCATCTATCTCAGTCATATCCATTATAATAAGCTATTCAGTAATTCCTTTTGGCTATAACTTTGTTTTATCTGATCTGAATATTGGTGTTTTTTTATGGATTGCTATTTCGAGTATTGCCCCCATTGGACTTCTTATGTCAGGATATGGGTCAAATAATAAATATTCCTTTTTGGGTGGTCTACGAGCAGCTGCTCAATCAATTAGTTATGAAATACCATTAACTCTATGTGTGTTATCGATATCTCTATGTGTGCTTCGTTGAGACATAAATTTTTTGATACTATTTCTTATAAGCCTCTCCTTATATTTAAAGTACAAAAAGAATCTATAAAGAATATATATATATTCTTTTCGCATTTGGATTGAATAATTGAATCAGATAGTTATATGAGTGCAATAAAACAGCTTTTTTTGAATATAATTTATAGAATACTCTATTACTTATAGAGAAAGTATGATGATTTCAAATTGCAGTAAAAATATTGAGTCTAATTTTCTATGTATAAGAATAAGGTGAAAAAATCAATGAAATTCTAGAATTAGATTCTATATATTATATTCTATGTATAGAAGTGGTTGTTTTTCCCAAGATTTGTTGATTAGTAATCCTGTCTTGAAGCGGACGCAAAAGACCAACCTTTTTCAAATTTTCAATATCATTTGTATGAATTAGCATACATATATTAACAAAATTAAAAAAAGGCATTAATATAATAAAAAAAATTAATGGATGGCTAGAAACACCAAAATACACAAAAGATTAGTAACGTATATTTCTTTTTTAAATTATCCAATTTATGTATAATATAAAAAGAATACTAATGGGGACTTGAAGTTGGTAGAAAAAATAAGGCAGTACTCCCCCCAATTCCGATCTAGAGTATACTTCCATCCATTGATTGAATAAATAACTATCAGGAACGAAATAATCCTTTAATTTTTTGAAGTCCCCTTTTGCTTGCACAAAAAGGAATAAGATAAGAGGTAAAAGTGATCTCCTTTTTCTTTTTTGTCTTATATACTCCATATTTATGGAGATAATCATAATTTAAAAAAAGAACATCTAATTATTTTTCGGAATCGAAAATGATGTGGGAGTTCTTGATAATTTTAAAAGAGTATTTTATGCAAAAATGAAATTAAGTTATTACTCAACAAATTTAATTTTGAATTTTTTAAAGGATGAGATCAATTCAGAAGTACCTTTTGTATTTTTTATTTATCTAAAGAAATTCAATAAATGTGCAAATGTTTTTATTTTTTAAATAAGTGTGTATTCATTTAAAAATTTTTTTTAGAACAGACAGAATTCCATGGGTCTAATTCAGAACCGTCCGAGAAAATAGAATCTTATCTATCTTAGGGATATATCAAGGGAGAAATAATTGGCCGGGTTCTTATATTTTTTTAAGGCTTTAAAGGAGCCGTATGAGATGAAAATCTCATGTACGGTTCTGTAATAGAGATGGTAACAGTAATGTCATCACCGACTAGGATTATCTAACAGTTTAAGTACAGTTGATATAGTTGATGCACAATCCAAATATGGTTTTTGGGGATGGAATTTGTGGCGGCAACCTATGGGTTTCCTCGTTTTTCTAATCTCTTCCCTAGCAGAATGTGAAAGATTACCTTTTGATTTACCAGAAGCGGAAGAAGAACTAATAGCGGGTTATCAAACCGAATATTCCGGTATCAAATTTGGTTTATTTTATGTTGCTTCCTATTTAAACCTATTCGTTTCTTCCTTATTTGTAACAGTTCTTTATTTTGGTGGTTCAAATTTCTCTATTCCGTACATCTTCGTTTCTAATTTTTTTCAAATAAATAAAACATACGGAGTTTTTGTAACGATAATTGGTATCTTTATTACACTAGTTAAAACTTATTTATTCATATTCGTTTCTATCACAACAAGATGGACTTTGCCTAGGCTACGAATAGATCAATTATTAAATCTTGGGTGGAAGTTTCTTTTACCCATTTCTCTTGGTAATCTATTATTAACAACGTCGTCTCAACTGTTTTCACTGTAAAAAAAATGTGGACCTTCTATATTCAAAATTCAGAACTTGTTTTAAACAAGAGAAAGAAAAAAAATATTCAGAGCTATTCACGATATGTTCCTTATGGTAACTGAATTCATAAATTATAGTGAACAAATAATACGAGCTGCTAGATATATTGGTCAAGGTCTCATGATTACCTTATCTCATGCAAATAGGTTACCCGTAACTATTCAATATCCTTATGAAAAAATAATCTCATCAGAACGTTTTCGCGGTCGAATACATTTTGAATTTGATAAATGCATTGCTTGTGAAGTATGTGTTCGTGTCTGTCCTATAGATCTACCCATTGTTGATTGGAAACTAGAAACTGATATTCGAAAAAAACGGTTGCTTAATTACAGTATTGATTTTGGAATCTGTATATTTTGTGGTAACTGTATTGAGTATTGTCCAACAAATTGTTTATCAATGACCGAAGAATATGAACTTTCAACTTATGATCGCCACGAATTGAATTATAATCTAATTGCTTTGGGTCGTTTACCAGTATCAGTAATTGATGATTATACAATTCGAACAATTCAAATAAAATGATTTCAAAATTCTTCACAAAAATAATTGAATTTCTCTATATATAGAATAAAAAAAAAGATATTCTATTTTTTTGAAATGACTCTTTGGCATAAAGAAAAGAATGAAATTCCATTGATTCTATAACAACTGTACCTAATAACAATTCACATATCTTATCTTAGGATTTGGTGAATTTCTATGCACAGATAATTTTCGTATTTAACAAGTTTTTTCCTGGTCATATCAATAAGGTCATGAAATTTCTATTTATCTTTTATTTTACATATAATGGATTTGTCCGAATCGCTACATGATTTTATTTTAATCTTTCTTGGATCAGGTCTCATATTAGGAAGTCTAGGAGTAGTATTCTTTACGAATCCGATTTTTTCTGCTTTTTCATTGGGACTAGTTCTTGTTTGTGTATCTTTATTCTATATTTTATCAAACTCCCATTTCGTAGCTGCCTCACAGCTACTTATTTACGTGGGCGCTATAAATGTTTTAATAATATTTGCTGTGATGTTTATGAATGGTTCGGACTATTACCAAAATTTTCGTGTTTGGACCGTTGGGGATGGAATTACTTTGATGGTTTGTACCAGTATCTTTCTTTCACAAATAACTACTATTCTAGAGACATCATGGCACGGAATTATTTGGACGACAAGACCCAATCAGATTTTAGAGCAAGATTTGATAAGTACTAGTCAACAAATTGGAATTCATTTATCAACAGATTTTTTTCTTCCATTTGAACTAATTTCAATAATTCTTTTAGTTGCTTTAATAGGTGCAATTTTTGTGGCTCGCCAATAAGAAAGTTTTCGAACTAATAAAATAATATAAATTACATTTTGTTAGAATTTATTACATTTCTTTTTTGTTGAATTATATGTTAAGGAAAAAGAATATTTATGTATAAAGTATAAAATCTTTTTGCAAATACTTGATTTTGTTGTAGACTTATTATGTTAGGCAATAAAATCCGTTGAATTCATATTCATATCGAAATGAATAAAAATTGAAAAGGAGTTGGTCAATGATATTCGAGCATACACTTGTTTTGAGTGCTTATTTATTTTCTATAGGTATCTATGGATTGATCACGAGCCGAAATATGGTTAGAGCCCTTATGTGTCTTGAACTTATACTAAATGCAGTTAATATAAATCTCGTAACCTTTTCTGATTTTTTTGATAGGCGGCAACTAAAAGGAAATATTTTTTCAATTTTTGTTATAGCTGTTGCAGCCGCTGAAGCAGCTATCGGACCAGCTATTGTTTCCTCAATATATCGTAATAGAAAATCAACCCGTATCAATCAATCAAATTTGTTGAATAAATAGTATTATTCATAAAAAAAAGTCTAATTTTGAATAGTGTGTACTATATAATCCATTCAAATTAGCAGAAATGATATATCCTTTTTAATCATGTTTGCGTTTGCGAAAACAAAGATAAGAAATCAAAGTATCTTGGTTCTATTCTCTTATTAGTTATTAATCTATAAATATATTTTTAGTAGCAAAATTCTTATAAATCATTGATTCATCTGGTATATAATATAGATATATATATATAGATATATATATATCATATATAGATATATATAATTGGTTTACCAATTTACTAGATTGAAAATGTTGAATTTTTGATGTTCAAGGATTATGTTCCAATGTCACATTCAGTAAAGATTTATGATACATGTATAGGATGTACTCAATGTGTACGAGCCTGCCCAACAGATGTATTAGAAATGATACCTTGGGACGGATGTAAAGCTAAACAAATTGCTTCTGCCCCAAGAACAGAGGACTGTGTTGGTTGTAAGAGGTGTGAATCCGCCTGTCCGACGGATTTCTTAAGTGTTAGAGTTTATTTATGGCATGAAACAACTCGAAGCATGGGTCTAGCTTATTGATACGTTTCAAAAAGAACCGCATACAAGTACTTTTTTTTACTGGCAAAAACCCGGGCTCAAAATAAAAAAATATTTTGAGCCCGGGTTTTTGTAGTCTAAGTATATCTTATTTTTATCACGAATTATTTTCCTTGGTTAACAACAGTTGTAGTTTTGCCAATAGTCGGAGGTTCTTTAATTGTCTTATTTCCCCATAAAGGAAATAAGACAATTAAATGGTATACTTATTGTATATGTTTCATAGATCTCCTTCTAATAACCTATGTATTTTGTTATCATTTCGAATTAGATGATCCACTAATCCAATTGACAGAAAATTATAAATGGATCCATTTTTTTGACTTTTACTGGAGATTCGGAATAGATGGACTCTCTCTAGGACCCCTTTTATTAACGGGATTTATCACTACGTTAGCTACGTTATCAGCTCAACCGGTTACTCGAGAATCTAAATTATTCTATTTTCTAATGTTAGCAATGTATAGTGGTCAACTAGGAACATTTTCTTCTCAAGACATTTTACTTTTTTTCATCATGTGGGAATTAGAATTAATTCCCGTTTATCTACTTTTATCTATGTGGGGTGGAAAAAAACGTTTGTATTCAGCTACAAAGTTTATTTTGTACACTGCGGGAAGTTCTGTTTTTTTATTACTGGGAATTCTGGGTATGGGTTTCTATAGTTCTAATGAACCAACATTAAATTTTGAATCATTAACTAATCAATCATATCCCGTGGCACTGGAAATAATCTTCTATATGGGATTTCTTATTGCTTTTGCTGTCAAATCACCAATTATACCCTTACATACATGGTTACCTGATACCCATGGAGAGGCGCATTACAGCACTTGTATGCTTTTAGCCGGAATATTATTAAAAATGGGAGCATATGGGTTGGTTCGAATTAATATGGAATTATTATCTCGCGCTCATTCTATATTTTGTCCCTGGTTAATGTTATTAGGTTCCATTCAAATAATCTATGCAGCTTCAACATCTCTTGGTCAACGCAATGTAAAAAAAAGAATAGCTTATTCCTCGGTCTCTCATATGGGTTTCTTAATTTTAGGAATTGGTTCTATAAGCGAGACAGGGCTGAATGGGGCTATTTTACAAATAATCTCTCACGGATTTATTGGTGCTGCCCTTTTTTTCTTGGCGGGAACTAGTTATGATAGACTACGTCTTCTTTATCTCGACGAAATGGGTGGAATGGCTATCCCAATGCCAAAAATATTCACGATTTTCACTACCTTATCGATGGCTTCTCTTGCATTACCGGGCATGAGCGGTTTTGTTGCAGAATTTATAGTATTATTGGGAATAATTACCAATCAAAAATATCTTTTCATCACAAAAATACTCATAACTTTTGTAACTGCAATTGGAATGATATTAACTCCTATTTATTTATTATCTATCTTACGTCAAATGTTTTATGGATACAAGCTTTTTAATAAACAAAATTCTTATTTTTTTGATTCGGGGCCACGAGAATTATTTATTTCAATTTCTATCCTTATACCCGTAATAAGTATTGGCATTTATCCAGATTTTATTTTTTCAATTTCGGCTGACAAGGTTGAAGCTATTCTCTCTCATTTTTTATAGATAGTTTTTGGGAATAAATGAAAAAGAAAAAATAGAAATCAATCCGATGCACAATAAAAAAAAATGGATTTCTTTTTGTATTTTCTTAATTACATAAAAATGAAATTGAATTCTAATTGAATATTTTTGTTGTTTGTGAGAACCCCTTGAATCAATATTACATTACTTGATTCAATGGGGTCTTAATCATTTTATTGGGAGTTTTTTTTCTTATTCTATAGAATGTTCCCAATATTTGTGAATTTTTTTAAATTAATTAGGTGTAAATGAACCATAACTATGTAGTCCTATTCCTAAAAGATTTATCCCTAAATAACATATCCAAATTATAAGAAAGCCTATGGAGGCCACTATTGAAGAATTTCTATATTCCAATTTTTTATTTTTTCTAGTATGTAAATAAATTGCGAAAATAGTCCAAGTAATAAAAGCCCAAGTTTCCTTTGGATCCCAATTCCAATATGATCCCCATGCCTCATTAGCCCATACTGCTCCAGATATATTACCTATTGTTAAAAAGATAAAACCTAGACTAATAGTACGGTAACCCCAACGATCCAATTGTTGAATAAATTGATATCTATAATAATTTCTATAAGACGAATAAAACGGAAAAGGAGTTTGTTGTAAAATATTCTTTTTATCATTCATATTCATATATTTGATTTCAGCAAAAGAAAAGGATTCATTAAAAAAAAACAAAGTCTTGCTTTTACCAAGAATTTGTATGAGTTCTTGAAATGTAATGACTAAAATAGCCACTGATATTAATGATCCACATAAAAGAGTTGTATAACCCAATATCATCATACTTACGTGCATCATTAACCAATGGGACTGTAAAGCAGGCACTAATTTTAAGGATTCATGCATTTCGGTTAAAAGACCCGAAGTAGCAAAGCCTTGGGTAAAAAGAATACTTGGTGTTATTATTGTATTGAAATAGTCATTTTTTTGTTTTTTGAAGCAAAGAACCATATAAAAGATAGAAAAAGTCCATGAAAGAAATATTAATGATTCATATAAATTACTAAATGGTAAATGGCCTGAAAAAATCCAACGAGTAACTAACAATCCTGTGATACAAAAAAAGGTTATTATCATGCCTTTTTTGAACAAATTGTATAATCCTATGATTTCATTGCCTAATAATAAGGTTATCAAATGAATTGAAATTAAAATAGATACGACCGAAAAGGATATATGAGTTAATATATGCTCTAAAGTGGAAAATACCATATAGAATGAAAAAATAGAAATACTTGGAATAGAAATAATAATTCTTTATAGGAACTTTTTTTTAGAAGATAAGATGCCGCTACTCGGACTCGAACCGAGATGCTCTAGCACTGCTTCCTAAGAGCAGCGTGTCTACCAATTTCACCATAGCGGCTGACTCGAAACCATAATAACCCAATTTTAGTCAATTGTCGAGATTCAAAGAATCAATTAAAACACAATATTTGTTTACTAAACATTCAATAAAATAATTTTAAAGAATTCTATTAGAATCTATTAAATATAGAATGTAAATATCATAATATAGAATGTAAATATCCTAAATTCATAACTGAATCTTATATTCTATATCAATTTTATATTCATATTTTTGTATTTAAAAAAGAGTCGTTGAATCCAGTTAATTGAAATTATTCTAACGTTTATATTTGTTACAGAAAAAGCTTTTTGAATTCCCCGTAAAAATAGATTGCCCTAATGAAAAAGCTTTTAATGCTGTAAAATATCCCTTCTTTTTCCATAAAGTGTTCCGAATAAGTTTTTTTGATATAGACGTGCGCTTTTTTGGAACTGCCATAGAATTAGTATAGTTTTTTATTGTTATAGAATTTTATGTGAAAGACATTTTGCGGTAAATGAAAATTAAGTTTATCTCTAATTAGACATATATTTTATATATTTGAATTTCCATTTTTGTTTTTATTATATTTATAATAAGAATATAATACTTTTTAGAAAGTTTTCCCCAAATCGCTATTTCTTATTGTAATAAAAACTTAATTAGTTAAGTTAAATTTAATGAACTAAACCAATGTTCAAAAAATATTGTCCAAAGAGTCAGAATAATGAATAATCGATTATTCTATTTTATTAAATTCTATCTTTCTTTGTTATTAACCGAAACCATTCCTTTACTTTACAAAAAAGATAAAAGAAAAACCTAAGAAACCAAATTCATTAGAATCCTAATTTTTTTTCTTTATTGTATGGAATATACACATCAATATTCATGGATCATACCTTTTATTCCATTCCCAGTTCCGATGTTAATAGGAGTGGGACTTCTACTTTTTCCCACTGCAACGAAAAATATTCGCCGTATTTGGGCTTTTCCTAGTATCTTATTGTTAACTATAGTTATGATTTTTTCGCTTGATTTGTCTATTCATCAAATCAAGAATAGTTTGTTTTTTCAATATGTATGGTCTTGGACCATAAATAATGATATTTCTTTAGAGTTTGGGTACTTGATCGATTCACTTACTTCTATTATGTCAATATTAATTACTACGGTTGGCATTCTCGTTCTTATTTATAGTGATAATTATATGTCTCATGATCAAGGATATTTGAGATTTTTTGCTTATCTTACTCTTTTTAATATTTCAATGTTGGGATTAGTTACTAGTTCGAATTTGATACAAATTTATTTTTTTTGGGAATTAATTGGAATGTGTTCTTATTTATTAATAGGCTTTTGGTTCACCCGCCCTATTGCGGCAAATGCTTGTCAAAAAGCATTTGTAACGAATCGTGTAGGGGATTTTGGTTTATTATTGGGAATTTTAGGTCTTTATTGGATAACGGGTAGTTTGGAATTTCGGCATTTGTTTCAAATTATAAATAATTTGATTTCTAAAAATGAAATGAATATTTTTTTTTTTACTCTGTTTGCCCTCTTGCTATTTTGTGGCTCAGTTGCAAAATCTGCCCAATTTCCTCTTCATGTATGGCTACCCGATGCTATGGAGGGACCTACTCCAATTTCTGCCCTTATACATGCTGCTACTATGGTAGCCGCTGGAATTTTTCTTGTGGCTCGTCTTTTTCCTCTTTTCATAGTGCTACCCAAAATAATGAACGCAATAGCTTTTATAGGTATAATAACAGTAATATTAGGAGCTACTTTAGCTATTGCTCAAAAAGATATTAAGAAAAATTTGGCCTATTCTACAATGTCTCAATTGGGTTATATGATGTTAGCTTTGGGTATGGGATCTTATCGAGGTGCTTTATTTCATTTGATTACTCATGCTTATTCAAAAGCATTGTTGTTTTTAGGATCTGGATCCATTATTCATTCAATGGAAGCTCTTGTCGGATATTCTCCAGCTAAAAGTCAAAATATGGTTTTTATGGGCGGTTTAACAAAACATGTACCAATTACAAAAACTTTTTTTTTAGTGGGTACACTCTCTCTTTGCGGTATTCCACCCTTTGCCTGTTTTTGGTCTAAGGATGAGATTCTTAATGATAGTTGGTTGTATTCACCAATTTTTGCAATAATAGCTTGTTCTGCAGCAGGATTAACTGCATTTTATATGTTTCGAATTTATTTACTTGTTTTTGAGGGATATTTAAACGTTCATTTTTTGAATTTTAATGGAAAAAAAAATAGTTCATTCTATTCAATATCTTTATGGGGGAAGAAACAAGTAAAACTTAAAAGAAAAAACGAAAATTTTTTCTTAGTTTTACTAAAAATAAAAAAGAATGAAATAACTTCTTTTTTTATCCGGAAGAGATATCTACATCGCGTTAATCAAAATATTAAAAATATAAAACATCTTGTTTTTGGTATTATGCATTTTGGCACTAAAAAAACTGCTTGTTTATATCCTAATGAATCTAACAATACTATGCGATTTTCTATGCTTATTTTAGCGCTCTTTACTTTATTCGTTGGTGCTGTAGGAATTTCTTTCAGTCAAGACGGAATACATTTGGATATTTTATCAAAATTGTTAATTCCGTTTATAGATCTTTTACATAAAGATTCAGAAAATTTTATGAATTATTATGAATTTTTCACAAACGCAACTTTTTCTTTGAGTTTCACTTTTTGGGGAATATTTCTAGCGTCTTTTTTTTACAAATCGGTTTATTCCTATTTAAAAAATTTGAATTTATTAAATTTATTTGAAAAAAGTTTTCTTAAAAAAAATGTTGCCGATCATTTTCAAAATATCATATATAATTGGTCGTATAATCATGGTTATATAGATCTTTTTTATGAAAAATCTTTAATTGCTAGTATCAGAAGATTAGTGAAATTAAATTCTTTTTTTGATAAAAAAAGAATTGATGGAATTACGAATGGAATAGGTATTACAAGTTTTTTTCTAGGAGAAGCTATCAAATATGTGGGGGGGGGGCGAATAGCTTCGTATATATTATTGTATATTCTAGATATATTAATCTTTCTAGTAATTTTATTGTTACATCGAAACAAATAAATATTGATGAATCTCATGAATATGGAACTCGGTAAGAAAAGGGGATTTAAAAATTGAAAAAGAAGATTCTGAAAGAATCTTCTTTGAATACTAAAATTACGTATTGAATTTGGATTCTTGTATCCATAATTCAAAAAGTTTTTTTGACT
>NW_028196783.1:52500-58527 GCF_037176805.1 Vigna unguiculata
TTTCCAAGTGAAATCCCCTAGTATATGAAAGAGTGAAAAAGTGTTTTCGTTGTTGTGGAATAAGAAGCCTTCGTATCTTAATGCATGTATTGAATTTATTCGGAGCTATTAGAGCTGGATCTACTTTTTGGGGAATATGAGTCGAAGCAATAACAAGAATATTTCTAGTGGAACATCTTTCACAATCCCTGGAGAGATAGTTCACTAAAAGACCGAGGGATAAGTAATTCGACTCAGTCACATCCAGATCATGAATGTTAGGAATCCATATTATGCAAGGAGACATTGCTTTTGCTAATTCGAAGTGAAAGGTGATATAAAATCGGTCTATTTCTGGCATCATATCCATAGTTAGCGTATTCATCATAGTTAGAAGCTCCAGCTCCATATCAAGGTCACGGTCGATATCGTCACTATCGTCACTATCATCAATATCGTCACTATCATCAATATCGTCACTATCATCAATATAGTCACTATTATCAATAAGAAAACCCTTAGGCTTGTTATCCAGGAACTTGTTCAGAAATACTGTAATGAAAGGAACATAGGAGTTTGTCGCTAGGTATTTGACCAAATAGGATCGTCCAGTTCCTATAGAACCTATCACTAAAATACCCCTACTAGGGGGAGGTAGGGCTAAGCGGAGCGAAAAGGGTTTTCCATGAGATGGGAAATGCAAACTATTAGCCCCCCACAAGGTGTGTGAATAAGTAATTGTCTGATAATTAGCAAGGAATATACGTCTTTCTACTAAACAGGATGTATTGAATTCATAAATCATTAGATACTTTTTTTGAATGTCAACTAAGTATCGTAAGTAAATTGCTCCCGGTTGTTCACTTATTTGATAACCAGAGTTATTCTTTGATAAAAGATCACTATGAGTAAGACTCAATAGAATTTGATCAATCCTTTTTTCTGTTGTTAAGGTAGAAAACTGAACCAAGAATTCTTTTTCTTTATCATCAATCGAATCAGTGTTCGAGACCCAGGATTCTATTTGATCATCAATCCAATCACCATTCACGTTTTTTATTTTTCTTATCAAGGAATAGATTGCTTTACTTGGATGACTTAGATGTCTCGTATTTCTCGAAAAAGCGATTCGATTGATGGGATTTGGTATAATACTTATGAGATCGATGAGATTCCAATATTTATTCTTAGAACGTATGGATTTGACCCCATAAGCGGGACCACCACCCCATAGCATGTTGCTACCAAAAGCAAAACTCCGTATTTCTTCTAGAGAATCTCCTAATTGTTCCAGAGCAACTAGAAAGATATTCTTTAACCAGAAAGAATTCAGTTCAGATGTAGGATACCTATCCAGAAGTTTTCGCAACTCAATCATGTATGATGGAATCATCAAAGATTTTACCTTTTCGAACTCTGTCTGTAACTCACTATAGACTCGAGAAACAAAGAGAAGATGTGTACGAACGAGATATCCAGCAACAAGGAGAAGGAAAAGGATTGAATAGAAGAACTCCTGAACATTTAGCGATCTCAGATGTGTCGATATCAATAGTAACTCATTATTTCGATGAGTCATTTCTTCGGACAGAAGAAGATTATGGAAACAATTACCCGGAATCTCACTTATCAGATTCCATTGTGGAAGACACAATGGAATCTGACGAATTCGCCATAATATATCTGACCCATGCATAATATCATGAAAAATGGATACAAATTTTTGGCTGCTACTTAGTATCGGCAATAGGTCTGAAAAAGTATCTAAAAATATGAAATTTAGATATTTGTACCCCGTCGAGGTAAGGAACCATGGTATATATGTTTGGAATAGATTCCATTTTGAGAGAGTTGAAAAAACACTATCTTGTTGAAAGGTTCTATACATCTGACCTTTCTCAAGGCATTTTTGTAGACAAGAACTCCGTTTTTTCCTTTTTTCGGATGGTAAATATTTCTCAGAACATGGAGTGTGAATCCAACCCATGTTTGAATTGAAATTGAGATACTGATACAAGTTCTTCCCTTCTGAATCAGGTATATTCATATCTGAAAGAGGTTGACAATAAGTTTTTTCAAAATGGACTATTTGTCCCTCTGTTAGAGGTGTTCCAGAAATGTCTGCGATCGAGTAAATAGCTCCACGAACGAATGGATCGTATCGAATTGGAAAATGGAAAGATTTGTAGAAGTTATACCCTTCGTCGCCACTTTGCGGAAAATCGTTAGGTATCAATATGTTAGATACCTGTAACTCGATTGGTGAAATAGTATCTCTCTTCAAAAAAGCATGTTTTTTTTGACCATCGCAAAAAGAAAAGATTTTGTTGCGAATGAACAAGATTTTGAGGAATTGTCCATACGTAAAATCATAATTATTGATACGGGCCTTTTCCACATAAAAAGGGAATCTTTTGTTACAATAGAAGCAGAAGTGATATTGATTATTCAAGAATCGAAGTCGATTTGCTTTATAAAAATAGTATATCAATGAACTTCTATGAAATGGTTTCACGGGATTCAGCCAATTGTCTGGATCGTGGGATATCATTGAGAAATAGGAATCTGTGTTATCAAAAGATTTCCTGCGATTCTTTCTAGTATGGAATGAGTCAATCATCCACTTTGGTATCTTATTGAACAAAAATGGTGATATTGTTCCTCCATTGATCAAGAATTTCGATTTTTGGGAAGTATCTTGGTCATCCAATAATAAGGGTTTCCTTTTTTTCAAATGAAAGATTTGAAGACCTATTGATTCTAATAACTGATTACAGAGTGGATCATTCGGACCTTTCAATTCATAGATGTGGATCTCGGACCTATGAATGGGGATACCCCCAAAACTCACAAATAAAAAAGAAGGAAGTGAGTTAGACAAAAAGAGAAGAAACTTGGGCAAAAAAAGAAGTAACTTGGACAAAAATAAACAAAGTGACTTAGACAAATCTTTTTTGTCGATAACCTCAGACCAATCAATCGAATATTGATTAATATGTAATCGATCGAACACTACTTGAAAACGGCTATTCTGCTCAGAAATGAAATAGTCCAAATGTTCCTGGAAATTCTTGCTCCCATTGGACCATTTGTATCTATATACATTAGGATCCCAATTCATAGATCTCTCCGTTCGAGAAATCAAAATAAGAGGATCGAACCACTTCTTCTGACTCTTTTTCAAATTTGATAAATGTTGGTTGATCGTGTATTTCATTCTAGTTCGATGATTCAGAGTATCATTTCCTATTTGATACCTTTGAATTCCATATTCGAAGTTGCAATTGAATCGATTCAATACATTTCTTATGTAACCATGGGTGCTATATTGGATTTGAATCAGATTTCGGATCAATCTATATTGATTGACTGCCTCCATTATGTTGTTGCTAGCAAATACAACTATTTTAGGTTTTGGATCTTCCACATTATTTCCGCAAGAGGTCTGGACCCATTTTTTTATGATCCTTCGATAAAAAGATTCATTCTCTTCATAAAAAAGAGGAGGTAGAACCAATAAAGAGTGCTTTTTCGATTCATCCCTGGAGTTCAATAACTCATTCAAGAAATGTTTTTGATCCAATCCGGAGGAATCCATAGAAAAATCAAATTCCTTATGATACACCAGATCCGGCTCGGTTATTGATAGAGTGAATAGATCTGCCATTTCTTGAAATATATCTTCTGATTCAAAATCGTGGTGTAACGTGTATCTCCCCCTGTTCCGGTCATGGAATAGATGAAATAAACCCCAAAATGGATTTTTGTTCAAGAATGAAATCTTATTGGAACTGTCCAGTTCACCCTTTGGAACCATATCACATCCTCGATAGGATGAAATAGGATGAATTGAGACGGTATTTTGTAAGTACATAATTATCTTGAATAAATTCACTATTTCTTTCTTTTCCGATCGCCTGGAAAAAGCAAGATGTTTCTTTTGTTCTTTTTTCAACAATTTCTGATCTCTAGTAGACCTATCAGTAGGATTCGAACCCAGATGAAGTTCTGACCATCTGTCAGAGAAAAAAGAACGAGTGGCTCTTGCAGGATTCCCAAAAAATTCTTCGATTTCTTCCGGAAGCAGATGATTATTCATCTGCTTCTCACGTTCCATGAATAGTCGGCACATTGAGGAATATCCAGAAAGGATTTTAAGGAATCGCTCTGATTCTATCTCTGTTCGTTCCGTTTGAAGAAAGGAAGGATCCCAACAAAGAATCGATCTTTCTTTTAGTTGTTGAATCTCTCTTTGATTGATCAATGTGTGATATTTCGAATCCTCATTCCTAATGGAATCGAAAGAATCCTTGGATTGATCAGAAGATCCTTTCAATTGGCTAGAATCCGTTACTTGAATGAAACTAGATCTCGTGGAATCATATTGAAGATTTGATGATACATTCCGTACCTTGCTAAAAAACCGATCCTTGTTTCCCAACCACACATTGTCTAACCAAATCCAATTCTCTCGTGACATGTTCCTCAAAAAATCCGATTCGTGCGGACTCTTCCCCCAACTAACGAAGAGATCTTGACGGAATTGCCACATATGAAATTGAGCACAATTTTGCAAAGAAATAGCCCGCTTGTTTCTCAAGAAGAGATGCGAAACATGCTCAATATCATTTGATTGAATAATTGACCCAGTCCCTTGTTGTTTGAAGAAACCCTCCACTTCCTTTGGTATTTTTTCACGAAAAGCAAACATGAGATAATAAATCCAGTCTTTCACTAAGATTTCGAATAGCTGTCCCGAATTCAAGTTGATTATGTTTCGCCTCTTTCTCGGGGAAAGACGATCAAAAAATTCCCAATCATGGTCCTTACGGATCGGATCATCCATATAATATACAAAAAGGAACTCCAGATATTTGATATCTTTCTCTTTGAATGAGATCTCAATTCCAGCGATGGTTTCATTAGATATCTTACAACTAGAATCGCTCTTTTTTCCTATCCAGTTCCTCCACCACCGCGAATCCCAGTTAAATTCAGGCATGATATACTTTTTAGTTATTGGGAGAACCCGAGTACTCTCTTTCGGATCCAGGAAAGAACTCTCAGAGATCTTTTTTCCTTTTGGAAGATACAGGAGCGGAACAATCAACCTATTGATATTGGAAGACTCAGATGATTCTTCCAATGTATCATTTTTGGGTCCAATGGAATTCATAGGTATAGGAAGAAGCCTTGTCAAATAGGGATTTTTTCTTTCGACCATTTTTCGATTGTTAATACGATATATAAGGACCGCTACTACAAAGAGTACTACATACTTGATCGTGAAATATCGATTGCTTGTTGAACCCTGTGAATTGCGTGAAAGTAGGATACTCCAAATTCGGGAGTCCAAGAGTTTTATAAAACTCTCTTGATGGAAAAAAATATGAATGAAAAATCCCGCTGAATTGAATTGGGTCCATGAATCTAAGAAATAGCGAGAATTCTTGATTTCTCTCAATATCTCTCTCAATTCGAAAATCCAGGATTTGAATTGATGTCCTTTCATCGAATCCTCCTAATTGCATTGATTTATCCGAAAGATTTCACTTCAATTGGAATTTGGTTATTCACCATGTACGAGGATTCCCGCTAAGCATCCATGGCTGAATGGTTAAAGCGCCCAACTCATAATTGGCGAATTCGTAGGTTCAATTCCTACTGGATGCACGCCAATGGGACCCTCCCTCCAAAAAGTCTATCGGATTTTTGTTCAAGAATGAAATCTTATTGGAACTGTCCAGTTCACCCTTTGGAACCATATCACATCCTCGATAGGATGAAATAGGATGAATTGAGACGGTATTTTGTAAGTACATAATTATCTTGAATAAATTCACTATTTCTTTCTTTTCCGATCGCCTGGAAAAAGCAAGATGTTTCTTTTGTTCTTTTTTCAACAATTTCTGATCTCTAGTAGACCTATCAGTAGGATTCGAACCCAGATGAAGTTCTGACCATCTGTCAGAGAAAAAAGAACGAGTGGCTCTGTATCAATGGAATCTCATCATCCATACATAACGAATTGATGTGGTATATTCAAAT
>NW_028196784.1:5000-12500 GCF_037176805.1 Vigna unguiculata
CATTTAGGAAAGACACGAAAATTTCAGGATAACAAACATTTTCTAGAATTTCGCTTAAATTCGAACCCATAGCTGATGATAGAACTAGAATAGATATTTTCTGTTTCCTACTCACACGAGCCCATATCCTTGCTTTTTTATCAATCTCTAATTCTAATCTACCCCCCCAGTCTGATATTATAGTGCCAGTATAGACCGGAATTCCGTTAGGGTCCAATTCTGAACGGTAATAGATACCAGGACTTTGCAATATTTGATTGATTACTATTCTGTATATTCCATTTACTATAGAAGTTCCCAGAGAATTCATTAGAGGAATATTTCCAACAAAAATAGTTTGTTTTTGTATATCTCTACTACTTTTCCAAATTAATCCCGCGGATATATATAATTCAGCAGAATATGTAAGTGATTCATATACAGCATCTTTTTCGTTTATCAAGGGTTCTAATAATTGATATGTTTCGGCAAATAATTGAAATTCAATTTCTTGATCTGTATCCTCAATTTTTGGAAACTTAAAAAGCCCTTCTGTTAAGCCCCGATCAATGAACCTACAAAACCCTTCAAATTGTATCTGATTCAATCCAGGTAGTGTAGACATTTCTTCATTTTCACTCCCAAGCATTTTCAATTTCCCCGTGAATTTTATCGAAAAATATTCCACGATTTGCTGTCATGCTTCATCAAATCACATGAATCCATTTAGCAATATTGGAATTTCTATTCTTTATACTGAATTACATGAAATCTTACCTAATCCCGTGTATCAAATATTTCTTAGTGTATGAAATACCTATTATGAAAAGAGAAAGAAATATTAGAATTTGATACTCAACTTCGAAGGAATTTGCAACAAAACAAACAGATAGAATCGAAAGTCTAATCTAAAAAAGGATTGGAAATTTCTACGGGCATTTCAATATTTTTTTTAGGAATCTAAAAAAATGCATTTCATTTCTATCATTATTATGATATTACATATTCAAATTCAATTGGATACAAAAAAAAATCCATTCGAAATTGTCAAGAAAAGATATATTTTGAAGTGAAGTATTTTGGAGAGAATTGGGGAGAATATGATTAGAGTATGTTATGTGTAATGTAATAAGGCTTGTATTTTTGAAACATGCATATATTTAACTGCAGCTATAGATCTGTCTCTAACTTTATTGCAGTCATATTTGTTCAGGATAACAAACACATAACATGTTGTGTGAATTTTTACAAATTTTCTATTGAAAATTGTAAAAAAAGAATAAGCACGATAATTTCTTGAAAATACCGTATAGTATTGGTATTCTATATCTATATAGATATGGATAAGATACTCGATTAGATAATATCTGTGTAACAGATCAAATTGATATTCTAGGGTTTACATATATTGAAAGTTGCTGTTATAATTAGAATGAACAAAGTTAAAAAAAAAAGCAATATTGATTGGTTATGTATCAATTTTTATTTTCTGATCTCATTAAGAAAAAAAAATTTCTATTCAAATATTCAAGAATAATTCATAAAAGAATAGTTAACGGTTGCGATTTGTCTCAAGATTGTTTTTCAATTTTTCAATAGAAAGAAAAGGGGGGAGTATTCTCAAAAACTTCATATCTATATTTTTATTGGCGGCATGGCCGAGTGGTAAGGCGGGGGACTGCAAATCCTTTTTCCCCAGTTCAAATCCGGGTGTCGCCTGATCGATAAGAAACTGTAAATGAAAGATTATATTACGTTTTTTTAGAAAACTTTTTTTCCAACAGAAGCAAGCGAGGGAAAAGGAGTCTTGAGAATTGCGTTTGATTCGAAATTATAAGCATCAGTAGCTTAAAAAATGTTGTAAATATTTTTGTCTCGAATTCAAGGAAAGATTCTAGTAGTGAAAAGGAATCCATAAATTTAGAAATGATAGTTCGTTCACTACACAACTATTGTAGTGTCTGTCTCCTGACTGGGTCTTTTATTAGATTGGATTAAGAATAAGTCGGATAGGAAAGTCCATTTTTAGGTAGAGAAAAGGCAGAAGAAAAACCTTCTATACAGACTAATTTAAAGTTTATGAGTGCTTCCACATTTTATCAATATTATTTATTTAGATCAATTCTATTTAATAGCTTTAATTTAGCTAATTCGCTTTCGTAATATTCAAAAAAAGTATTCTTTAGATTTTCATATTCTATATTCTAATAAAATTAAAAAGTTTTGATTCTAAAATCGAATAGAAAAGAAAAAAAGTTTTTTTAATTATTTTAGAGAACGAATTGGGAGACATTTAAGGGACTATTTCAAATAGAAAGAAGAGTATAAGTATGCAAATGAATCTGTCTTGATTCTTTTTTTATGAAATCCTTAAGGAAATGATAAAAGAGAAATCTTAATATTCCCACCTGGTAGTAACATTCATTGACTTATAACTTCCTATAATTTTTTTATGTTTAATGTTTTATGATTTTACTAAAAATAATCAAAAAAAACTTTTTAGATGTTCTAATAACTAATAAATAGAATGAATTCTTGTTTTTCGTGAATGATGTTAGCCCAGAATCCTTTTTTTGACTCTGTAATAGCAATTCCACTATTATAGTATAGTATTTTTAGCGAATAATACAAAAAAAAGAATAGAATAAAAAATTTGAAAAAATAATGAAATAGTTCCTTCATATTTATAGAGATAGGAGACAAAATTTACATGGATATAGTAAGTATTGCTTGGGCTGCTTTAATGGTAGTTTTTTCATTTTCCCTTTCCCTCGTAGTATGGGGAAGAAGTGGGCTATAGGGATACTAAAAATTGAGTTAAGGGATCCAAGTAACCTTGTTGATTTCTACCTGAATTTTTGAATTTCGAAACTATTGAATGAAAATATTTCATTTAAACTAATACTAATTAATTGAGTTCAAATAGAAAATCTATCTTGATTCTATTATATTTTAGTAGTGTAATGTATTCTATGTATCTTATAGGAATTGAAAATACTCTTTCAATCAAACAAATATTTTCATTATTCCCATATTCCTATTTTGAGAAAAACAAGGGAATCAAAAAGAAGAAGAAATGGATTCCTATTCCAATCAAATTTTTCTTAAAATTTCTATTTCGATGAACTGACGCTTAACCTGGTTATATAGATATATATATATATGGAAAATGGCGGACCGTGTAATAACCATTCCTGTTTTTTTACCCCCTTTTTTTCCTAAGATACCGGAATTGTTTGTAAAAAGAATCTGAAAAAAAAAATTGGACGCAATTCTCAGATAGTAGAAATCAAATTGATTTCTACTATCTGGATTACGCTGATTGTACGATCATTTTTTTAAATCATTCATAAAAATGAAGAAATCATATTTCAGTGAAATTAGTCACTTTTACTTACCGTTTTTACATAAATTATAAGTAAAAAAGCAGTAGGAACTAGAATAAACAGTGCAGTAGCAATAAATGCGAGAATATTTACTTCCATAATCTTTATTATGTTCTATTTCTCTTAAATTTCTAAAAAAAAAATTCGGGATTTAATCCCATAGAAATGTTCAATCTTTCAACAATGGTATAAATTGGATTTCAATGATATCAAATCGGATCAATATCATGAATCACAAAATCTGAGCTATCAAATCAACTCATGAAATAGTATAACATAGGAAGATCTTTTATCCATACTAAATAAAACAAAAAAACATTTATTCTTGATGAAAGTCCAAAATCCCTTTCCTTCCTTTTTCGGCGAAACAAATGAAAAAGCAGGGGGGGGCCCCAAATAAAATTTTGTTTATCAATTTGATTCCCTACAAATACACAAAAAAGGAATTTATTTTTTATTTTTTTGGATTTATATCCAACGGGATTGACGGGGCTCGAACCCGCAGCTTCCGCCTTGACAGGGCGGTGCTCTGACCAATTGAACTACAATCCCAGGGAAAGGGGTGTACTGTATAAATATTTTTACGGACCGTTTCTGTCAAACCTTTTCTTTTTCTATTTCGGATTCGAACCTTTTTGTTGTAAATGAAAAAAGCGCATTTTTTTATATATTGATATGTATATCGATATCCACTTTAGTGAGATCGACACAAATTACTCGTAATCCGTTTCTTATTCTTATTCTATTAACAAATCGATTGAAAATTGAATCAATGAAAAAAAAATATTTTTTTTTTCAATTTTTCCTTATATTTTCTACTTACAGATCTTGACATGAATACCGATTATTAACAAGATTTTGAATTTGTGGAAAGAAATATGGAATACAGAAAAAAAAGAAATAACCTTAGATATGTTTAATATTTTGATTCTTCCGTATCATAGCACATCAGTCATTTCCAGAGAACTATAAATGGGTTATAGAATTTCATAGTGGATCGGCAAATTCTTGGGCCGAGCTGGATTTGAACCAGCGTAGACATATTGCCAACGAATTTACAGTCCGTCCCCATTAACCGCTCGGGCATCGACCCAGCACAATAGGAAGAATACATTTCAGTTTTTATTGAAAATTTTTGATCAACTTCCTTTCGTAACACCCTACCCCCAGGGGAAGTCGAATCCCCGCTGCCTCCTTGAAAGAGAGATGTCCTGAACCACTAGACGATGGGGGCATACTTGCCCGACCGCCATTATACTACGTTCATAGTATGAACAGTTTTTTGCAATTGTCAATATAATGATATGATTCGATAAAAAAAAATATTTTTCGTTCTTTCATAATTCCATAGAAATTTTTTATTAATCATTTATATTTCTAAATTTTTTTATTCCAGTCATAATAAGAAAAAAAAAGAAGTAATGTTCCAATAAAGAGAAAATTCTTCACAGGAATGATTCGTTTGTTGCAAAGGACGAGAGGTTAAAACTTCATTTCTATCATTTATTACTAATACTAAGATTCGATAGGTAGATTTATATCTAATACTAAGAAAAAAAACTTTGGAAAATAGAATTTTTCAATAAAAAAATAAAAATTTGGTTTAGGGACAGAACATATTGAATCCATTTTATCAATGATTCGATTTTATCAATGTTTCGATGAAATATTTTATTTTGTGAGTACATTTATGTATCAATAAAAAGAATTTAGTGTTATGATTAGAATGACTTCAAGAATCCATTTTGAAATAATATATTTGATATGGATCAAATCCAATCTTAATCAATTCTTTTTTTTAACTATATTCTATTCACTAGGTAAATCCAATTTTTTGTTCTTTGATGAGTCATTATACAAATAATAGATATTGATGTACATGTATTCTAATCCCATTTATATCATTTAATTTATATAATTTATATAAATTTATAGAAATAATTTATATAAATTTATAGAATAAGTATACACAGTAACAAATATATGTACTAGTCATGCTAGTTCCTTATTTAGAAATTGAAAGAAAGAAAAAGGGCCCTTTTAACTCAGTGGTAGAGTAACGCCATGGTAAGGCGTAAGTCATCGGTTCAAATCCGATAAGGGGCTTTTTACTTTTTTTTTCAAAAGCAATAGTCTTTCTATTTGAAGGAAGAATAAAAAGATTCTTGATATTTTGAAAAAGTTTCTATTTGTAATAAAAAAGAAAAAGTGTAAAATTCAATAATGGAAAAATAAAAAAAAGTAAGTGGACCTAACCCGTTGAATTATATTTATATCTACTATTCTGATATTCAAATTTGATAAAGATTCAATTCGAACAATTTTTTTTCTTTTTAAGACTTTTTTCGTTTAGACTCCCTAAGAATCTCTGAATATTTCCAATGAAATCTTCTTGTTTCTGAACTAAGAAAAAAGGTTATGCCTTTTCTTTACTCAGAAGGGCCTTAATACGAATTTCAAGTTCCACCAAACAAGTTTTTTTAAAATTAAAATGAAACATATTTTTTTCCATAAATTTCTATTATTTCTATAAGATTAGATAGAATCTTATAGAAATAATAGAAAAATACATTAAATTATGTCTTCACATATCAAATAGTTTCTTTTCATATCGATGTGTACGATATTTTTCCAGCAATTCATATATATGAGACAAAAACTTTCATTTACAGTTTTTTCTTTTTATTATAGTATTTATAAAAAAAAATGAAATACTAAAGAAAAAACTGTAAATGAAATAGAAATTTAGAAAACCTATGATCCTACAGTAGTTTCCTAGACAAAATAGAAGTCAATTCACAACCAAACTTCAAGAATAAGTTTCTTTGATGAAAGGAGAGAAATATGTCTGAAGATCCGCTAGGTATAAGAAGTGAAACAGGGGATCATTTGTTTCTTGAACAGTTCTGAAAAAAAAATTTCTATCGGATTTTGGAGTCATAGCAGATTTTATGATTGATGACTTGGAAGATTTTTAAGAATAGATAAGGAATAACCACATCGAGTTCATGGATTTGCCCTAGATATCAATAGACCCATAAATGATTTTTTATTCGAAACCGATTAGAAAACAAGGGAAAGTATACTTATATATTCTATATATATATAGAGAGAGAAATGAATAGAGATAAATGATCAAGGTCCGTCCCATCTCTGAAAATGCTCTATGAGGTGTTGGGAAATGGTTGAAGTAGTTGAATAGGAGGATCGCTATGACTATAGCTCTTGGTAAATTTACCAAAGATGAAAATGATTTATTTGATATTATGGATGACTGGTTGCGGAGGGACCGTTTCGTTTTTGTGGGTTGGTCCGGTCTATTACTCTTTCCTTGCGCCTATTTCGCCTTGGGGGGTTGGTTTACAGGTACGACCTTTGTAACTTCATGGTATACTCACGGCTTGGCAAGTTCTTATTTAGAAGGCTGCAACTTCTTAACCGCTGCAGTTTCCACTCCCGCTAATAGTTTAGCACACTCTTTGTTGTTACTGTGGGGTCCTGAAGCACAGGGAGATTTTACCCGTTGGTGTCAGTTAGGCGGTCTGTGGACTTTTGTTGCTCTCCACGGTGCTTTCGGATTAATAGGTTTCATGTTACGTCAATTTGAACTTGCTCGATCTGTTCAATTGCGACCTTATAATGCAATCGCATTCTCAGGTCCAATTGCTGTTTTTGTTTCTGTATTCCTTATTTATCCACTGGGTCAGTCTGGTTGGTTCTTTGCTCCAAGTTTTGGTGTAGCAGCTATATTTCGATTCATCCTCTTTTTCCAAGGATTTCATAATTGGACATTAAACCCATTTCATATGATGGGAGTTGCTGGTGTATTGGGCGCTGCACTACTATGCGCTATTCATGGTGCAACCGTAGAAAATACTTTATTTGAAGATGGTGATGGCGCAAATACATTCCGTGCTTTTAACCCAACCCAAGCTGAAGAAACTTATTCAATGGTTACTGCTAATCGCTTTTGGTCCCAAATCTTTGGGGTTGCTTTTTCCAATAAACGTTGGTTACATTTCTTTATGTTATTTGTACCAGTAACTGGTTTATGGATGAGTGCTCTTGGGGTAGTCGGTTTGGCCCTGAACCTACGTGCTTATGACTTCGTTTCTCAAGAAATCCGCGCAGCGGA
>NW_028196784.1:15000-42500 GCF_037176805.1 Vigna unguiculata
GGAAAAATCTTATATCTTATACTTATATGGTGGTACATTGTGAAACTAAAAGAAATAAAATAGAAAAAATGAACTATAAAAATTTGAATTTCATTTGAATATTCTATTCATATTAATATGATATGAATAGAATATTCAAATGAAATACTATAAATCTATTTATACGTCGTCTAGTATTTAATAATATAGAATATCTATCTGTATCTCTATATAGATAAATATAATTTTTTATTAATAGGAACTTACTTTTTTAAGAAAAAAGTAAATCAAAATATTCGATAGAATGATAATTTCAATTCAATTATATAGATATATAGAAAAAAACCATATATAATAATAGAAATGTAATAATAGAAATGGGAATTCTTGATAAAAATGAATAGTAATAGAAAATATTTTATTTGGGAGACAATATCTATTATCTAAATTTCTTTTTCATTATCCCTATATCCCTATATAGAATATCAGGCCCATCTCTGTATAAATAGAATCGCATATCAAGTACAATGAAAACGCGGATATAGTCGAATGGTAAAATTTCTCTTTGCCAAGGAGAAGACGCGGGTTCGATTCCCGCTATCCGCCCTATGTATTTAATAGTCATAGTATGAAAAATGCCATAGAATTTACTGCGTATAATGCCCTTCTTCTTGAAACCTTGTTTTTTTATCAAATTCAAAAAGTTGCGGAGACGGGATTTGAACCCGTAACCTCAAGGTTATGAGCCTTGCGAGCTACCAAGTTGCTCTACTCCGCGATAAAGAAAAGAATTGATAACTAATGAACAAAAACAAAGATGGAATGCGTCCCTTTACCATATCTATATAAATAGAATAAACCATTTATACATAACGGTAAAGGGACCCTCCTATGATCGCTGATAATAAAATGAAAAAAATGAAGATAATTGGAAATCCTTACCAACTGGATCTTGTTGCACCCGGCAAGAAACATGCATGAACCATTTCCCGAAGTATGTGTCCAGATAATCCAAAGTCTCGATAATTAGCTCTCGGTCTTCCGGTCGAAAAACAACGTCGATGAAGACGTATAGGTGCACTATTACGCGGTAGTGATTCTAATTTTCCATGAATTTCCCATTTCTCACTTAACGACGGAACTTTGCTTATTTCTTTTTTTGAGGATCGGCGAATCAAATGATATTTCTGTTCCAATTTTTGTCTCTTCTTTTCCCTCTGAATAACACTTTTCCTTGCCATAATGGTTAATTTGCTATTAGCATCAATGATAGAAGTCGGATCCTAGATGTATAAGTGGCTTCTCTTCCCTATAGAAGGAAATGAGATTCTTGCCAGATATATATAATAAAGAATTCAATTAACCGAATTTGCCCGATGTAGAGGCAATTAAGAAGGCTGCATAAGTAAATATATAACCTACGGAAAAGTGGGCTAGTCCAACCAATCTTGCTTGCACAATGGAAAGAGCCACTGGTTTATCTCTCCATCGAATCAAATTAGCCAAAGGTGTACGTTCATGAGCCCATGCCAAAGTTTCAATCAATTCCTGCCAATATCCGCGCCAAGAAATTAAGAACATAAATCCAGTAGCCCAAACAAGATGTCCAAACAAGAACATCCATGCCCAGACTGATAAACTATTCATACCAAAAGGGTTATATCCATTGATAAGTTGTGAAGAGTTCAACCATAGATAATCTCTTAACCATCCCATCAAATAGGTAGAAGATTCATTAAACTGTGAAATATTACCCTGCCATAGTGTAATGTGTTTCCAATGCCAATAAAAAGTAACCCATCCAATGGTATTTAACATCCAGAAAACTGCCAAATAAAATGCGTCCCAAGCGGAAATATCACAAGTTCCGCCTCGTCCCGGGCCATCACAAGGAAAACTATAACCAAAATCTTTTTTATCAGGCATTAACTTAGAACCACGCGCATCCAAAGCACCTTTTACTAAAATCAAAGTAGTTGTATGTAAACCAAGAGCAATAGCATGATGAACCAAGAAGTCTCCAGGCCCTATTGTTAAGAATAGAGAATTACTATTCTCATTTACAGCGTTTAACCAACCAGGCAACCATATGCTTCGTCCCGCATTGAACGCCGGACTGTTCGTTGAAGATAAAAGTATATCGAACCCATAGGAAGTTTTACCATGAGCAGATTGTATCCATTGGGCAAATATAGGTTCAATCAAAATTTGTTTCTCCGGAGTACCAAAAGCAAGCATGACATCGTTATGGACATAAAGTCCCAGAGTATGGAACCCCAGAAAGAGGCTAGCCCAACTTAAGTGGGATATGATAGCTTCTTTATGGTCTAACATTCTTGCCAAGACATTATCTTGATTCTGCTCTGGATTATAATCTCTAATAAAAAAGATAGCTCCATGAGCAAAAGCCCCTGTCATAATGAAGCCTGCTATATTGATGATGAGTATATAAGGCAGCTTGAGTAGTAAAGTCTTGCGCTATAAACGCATAAGCAGGTAAAGAGTACATGTGTTGTGCTACCAAGGAAGTAATAACCCCTAAAGAGGCTAGAGCAAGACCTAATTGAAAATGAATTGAATTATTGATTGTATCATAAAGACCCTTATGCCCACGCCCCAATCTACCCCCCGGAGGAGTATGTGCTTCTAAAAGATCTTTAATACTGTGACCAATCCCGAAATTAGTTCTATACATATGGCCAGCAACTAGAAAAATAAACGCAATAGCCAAATGATGGTGTGCAATATCAGTTAACCATAAACTTTGAGTTTGCGGATGAAATCCTCCGAGAAGTGTTAGAATAGCAGTTCCTGCTCCTTGAGGGGTACCAAATATATGATTATTGGAATCTGGGTTTTGAGCATAAAGATTCCACTGACCTGTAAAAAATGGACCTAATCCCTCGGGGTGCGGCAAGATATCTAATAAATTGTTCCATCGAACGGATTCCCCCCTGGACCCCGGAATAGCAACATGAACTAAATGCCCTGTCCAAGCCAAGGAACTTACTCCGAATAGTCCTGACAAATGATGATTGAGGCGGGATTCGGCATTTTTAAACCACGAAACACTCGGTTTCCATTTTGGTTGTAGGTGTAACCAACCTGCTATTAAAGATATAATAGAAAGTATTAATAGAAAAATAGCTCCAGTATAAAGATCCCCATTAGTACGTAAACCGATTGTATACCACCACTGATAAACACCAGAATAGGCTATATTAACAGGACCTAGAGCACCCCCTCGAGTAAAAGCTTCTACAGCTGGTTGACCAAAATGAGGATCCCAAATTGCATGAGCAATAGGTCTTACATGTAAAGGATCCTGTACCCATGTCTCAAAATTACCTTGCCAAGCTACATGAAAGAGATTCCCGGAAGTCCACAGAAAAATGATTGCTAATTGCCCGAAATGAGAAGCAAAAATATTCTGATAAAGACGTTCCTCAGTAATATCATCATGACTTTCGAAGTCATGTGCGGTAGCAATACCAAACCAAATACGACGAGTAGTGGGGTCTTGAGCTAAGCCTTGACTAAAGCTTGGAAATCTTAATGCCATAATGATTTTCAAATCCTCCTAGCTATTATCCTACTGCAATAATTCTTGCTAAGAAGAATGCCCATGTTGTGGCAATTCCACCTAGAAGGTAATGTGTTACTCCTACAGCACGTCCTTGTACAATGCTCAAGGCTCTGGGCTGAGTAGCAGGAGCAACTTTTAATTTATTATGAGCCCAAACAATGGATTCAATAAGTTCTTGCCAATAACCACGCCCGCTGAATAGAAACATTAAACTAAAAGCCCATACAAAATGTGCACCCAAGAAAAAAAGACCATATGCAGATAATGAAGAACCATAAGACTGAATTACCTGGGATGCCTGCGCCCATAAGAAATCACGAAGCCACCCATTAATGGTAATGGAACTCTGCGCAAAATTTCCTCCTGTGATATGAGTTACTATCCCTTGATCACTTATACTACCCCAAACATCTGACTGCATTTTCCAACTGAAATGGAATATAACTACGGAAATTGAATTGTACATCCAAAATAGTCCTAAGAAGACATGATCCCAAGCGGATACTTGGCATGTCCCCCCTCTTCCAGGTCCATCACAAGGGAAACGAAAACCTAGATTTGCTTTATCCGGTATCAATCGTGAACTACGAGCAAATAGAACACCCTTTAAGAGTATCAATACTGTTACATGAATTGTAAATGCATGAATATGATGGACCAAAAAATCCGCAGTTCCTAAAGGAATAGGTAACAAAGCAACTTTACCGCCCACTGCTACTAAATTTTCACCTCCCCAAGTCAAACTGGTACTTGTTGCTGCACCTGGGGCTGTTGTGCCAGGTGCTAAAGCGTGGGTATTTTGTATCCATTGAGCAAAGATCGGCTGTAATTGTATAGCAGTATCTGAAAACATATCTTGAGGGCGCCCTAATGCGCTCATGGTATCATTATGAATATACAAACCAAAACTGTGAAAACCTAAAAAGATACATACCCAGTTAAGATGTGATATGATTGAATCACGATGTCTAAGGACACGATCTAATAGATCGTTGTATCGAATAGTCGGATCATAATCTCTTACCATAAAAATCGCTGCATGCGCAGCAGCACCGACTATGAGAAATCCACCAATCCACATGTGATGTGTAAACAATGACAGTTGTGTACCATAGTCAGTAGCTAGGTATGGATAAGGAGGCATAGAATACATATGGTGAGCTACAACAATGGTCAAAGAGCCTAACATAGCTAGATTAATAGATAATTGAGCATGCCATGACGTTGTTAGAATCTCATATATACCTTTATGACCCTGGCCTGTAAATGGACCTTTATGTGCCTCTAAAATGTCTTTTATATTGTGACCAATACCCCAGTTGGTCCTATACATGTGACCCGCTATCAAGAAAAGAATTGCAATAGCTAAATGATGGTGTATAATATCGGTCAGCCATAAACCTCCAGTTACTGGATCTAATCCTCCACGAAAAGTAAGAAATTCTCCGTATTTTGACCAATTCAAGGTAAAAAATGGGGTTGCTCCCTCGGAAAAACTCGGATAAAGTTGAGCCAAAAGATCCCGATTTAGGATAAATTCATGAGGAAGTGGTATCTCTTTGGGATCTACTGCAGCATTTAGAAATTGGTTAATCGGTAAAGATACATGTATTTGATGTCCTGCCCAAGAAAGAGACCCCAACCCTAGGAGCCCTGTCAAATGGTGATTCAACATAGATTCTACATCTTGGAACCAAGCCAATTTTGGAGCAGCTTTGTGATAATGAAACCAACCAGCAAAAAGCATTAAGGCTGCAAAGACCAATGCACCAATTGCAGTACAATAGAGTTGTAATTCATTAGTTATTCCAGATGCTCTCCAAATCTGAAAAAAACCAGAGGTTATTTGTATTCCTCGGAACCCCCCCCCTACATCACCATTCAATATTTCTTGACCCACTATTGGCCAAACCACCTGAGCACTAGGCCTAATGTGAGTAGGATCACTTAACCATGCCTCATAATTGGAAAAACGAGCACCATGAAAATACATGCCACTCAGCCAAAGAAAGATGATAGAGAGTTGGCCAAAATGCGCACTAAAAACTTTTCGGGAAATCTCCTCTAAATCATTAGTATGGCTATCAAAATCATGAGCGTCAGCATGTAGGTTCCAGATCCAAGTAGTAGTATCTGGTCCCTTAGCTATTGTTCTTGAGAAATGACCAGGTTTTGCCCATTCCTCAAAAGAAGTTTTTATAGGATCCCTATCTACCAAAATTTTAACTTCTGGTTCCGGTGAACGAATAATCATTGAGTCCTCCTCTTTCCAGACAACACATACAAAGAGACCTGCCAACATAAAACAGAATTAGTGAACTTATTAGAGATGTTTCTATTGAGTTTTGTTCTCTCCTATCTCTCATGTATTGGATATCTTAGTAAATTTCATTTCTTTAGTTTTTCACTAGAACAATTATGATCTCGAAGTCAATTCGGGGCAAGTGTTCGAATCTATTATGACATAAGAGTGAGGCGCTCAACGGACCTATTTTAATCTTCTAAGACCTTTTTGGGAACTCTGAATGGAAGTTCAATAATTTTTCGTGCAGCCTAATCAAATGTATTCAGATTTTATTCTAATTCTATTCCTTAGATTTTATTTTTTTTTTTAGATAAAGTATAAGTATGTACTCTATTTCAAATTGAGCAGGCATTAGCATTCATTATTAGGCAATATACCTATATTTTATTTCTTTTTTTGAAGGTCTCTTTTCTTAATTTGATTGAATATTAGTTTAAATAACAGAAAAAAGGAGAAAATTATCTACTGTATCCACATCTCGTTTATTTCTATGAAATACTAGACAAAATCGAACAAAATTAGAAGGGATATATTTAAATTATGTGATTGGTCGTTCCTATAGAAATGATTTTTGAATTTGATAGGGACAAGAAACAAGAATTTATAACAATATATATTTATCTATCTATATCTTTATATAGATAGATAAATATATAAGAAAAAAAAGAAACAGAGTGTTCTTATTCAAAACGCCCTGTGATCTTCAACCAATTCTGTGCTGCAATATAATTACCGGGGGTGAGAGCTATAGCTTGTTTCCAATATTCAGCGGCTTGATTAAACCAAGACTCCGCAACTTCTGAGTCTCCCTGCCGAATGGCCTGTTCTCCTCGGTCGAAATAGGTGAGTCAATTCCTTTCCTTAGAACCGTACTTGAGAATTTCCTGACTCATACGGCTCAGTAGTCAATTCTTTTTTTGTTCTATTATCTTGAAGTTAACTAAAAGAAAAAAAGAAATTATTAATATGAGTTTCAAACTTTCATTTTTACTAATAAATAAAGAATTTCAAAGAATTTCATCTTTTTTTTTAGTTTTATCTTTTCTCCTACCTTCAGAAAAGGGAATCAAGCATTGGCATTAACGCCCTAATTCTAATTTTCTGAAAGGTAACTATCTCGATTTTATATATCATATACAAAAATATATGATAGATTCATTTCTATAGAATCTTGGTAAAAGTTTTTTCTTTCTTATCTTATAAGTTCTTATAAGTAAAGAGAAAATACTTTCTATCTTTGGGATTTGATACTACACCGCTGCTCAAAATACCAGGGGATCCTTTTTATTACATAAGTGGATTCCTGACTTCTTTATTTATCATGAGATAAGGAAGCAGTTTTTATTATATCGATTGAAAACCGTGTTAATTGATCCTTACGATGCTTCCTTTATCAATTAGATCTTTTATCCATAGAAAAAGAGGGTATCTAGACATATCGATTTCTTCATATTTTTACTTCTATGAAGTTTCTTTGCTACAGCTGATAAAAATCGTTGTTTTGAACGATATATATATGTAGAAAGCCTTTCTTATTTATAATTATTTATATTTCTATATTTCTTATATTAAAATTTGTGGATTTGCTTGTTCTTTTCTTTTTTCTTTCTATAGTGGAGATAGTCGCACGTAATGACAGATCACGGCCATATTATTAAAAGCTTGGGGTAAAAATGGGTTTCGTTCGAGCGCCCGAAAATAATATTCCAAAGCTTTAGTATGTTCTCCGTTACTTGTGTGAATAAGGCCTATGTTATAAAGTATATAACTTCGATCATAGGGATCAATTTCCAGTCGCATAGCCTCATAATAATTCTGTAAAGCTTCTGCATAATTTCCTTCAGATTGAGCTGACATCCGTTACGGTCGTCATTCGGTTCAAAGAATCTCCGCTCCAGAACTGTACGTGAGATTTTCATCTCATACGGCTCCCCCCTTATGTGTGTAATGAGAAAAATCCATCAAATCAAAAAATATTCCAGTATTCTCATTCTCAACTGAACAGAGCTAGTGTTTTTACAATAAATCTCTAGCCAACCTTCCTGTCAAAAATTATTTCTTAACATTAAGTATGTAGGTACTTGATAAAAAAAAATAAGAACTTCAACAATTTCTTTGTCCTCTACGCTGCTTAATTTCCTGGAATTAGTCACCTCAATAATCTTCGATGGTTCTATGGGTATCCAAAATATGAACGAGATGGATATTTATTGTCCCAACCATTCCTGTTAGTCCCAATCTCGATAAGCCATGGATATAGATAGATACAAAGTTTTCGTGTCCTTGATTCCCAAGCGTAGTGCTTCTTTCCCAATGTTGCCTATCAGTACTAGTAATTTGGGGTTGACCTAACCCCATAAGTATAGGTATAACCTTTCGCTTAATACTAGAAACCTAAAATTCAAGCATATAAGGCTTCATTAATCGAGGATACACGACAGAAGGAATTAATCCTTTTATTTACAAATTTCACCTTCAACACGCGTGGGGTTTTTCCATTCCATTTTTTTTTGACCGAAATCGGTCAAAAAAAATGGAATCAAATCACACCATCTCTGTAATAAGTGAATGCCCTTTTTTCTCCTGAAGTTGTCGGAATTATTCGTAATAAGATATTGGCTACAATTGAAAAGGTCTTATCTATAAAATTTTCATTTATCCGAGATCTAGGCATAGGTAGAAATCCATTCTATAATTTAATTAATCATGGTGTGAGAAATCAATCCCACAAATAAAGGAATTGTATAATTATAATACAGTGCGAAATAACGTAAAAATGAACTCATCAATCAAATTTGTTTATCCTAAGACCTTGTAGGAGGTTTTTTTTTAATTTTACTTTGTATTTTTATAGTTTGAATAGGTTTTATGCATTTATGAAAAATAGGATTGATTCACTATTCAACATTCAACCGGTTTCTGGGCATCATTATATAGGAGAGATGGCCGAGTGGTTCAAGGCGTAGCATTGGAACTGCTATGTAGGCTTTTTGTTTACCGGGGGTTCGAATCCCTCTCTTTCCGAATCTTTACCAAATTCATCAATATTACTCATCCCAATGCATACCATTATTTCATATTTCAAATTTGTTTGTTGATATGGACAACTTTATATTCCTCATTTTTCGGTAATACAAAAAATAGTGGATAACGGGTGGGCAAGGAATAAAAATTTTCGCATATCCATGTCTATGATATATGAATAGCAGAAAATCCTTGTAAAAAAAACTCTTGTTATTTTAGTTAAGTTTAAGTTTGACGAGAATAATATTCTACAACCAGTAATTCATTTATTTTCAAACCAACCCATTTATTATCTATTATTTGATTAATTAAACCTTTATATTGGAAAGGGTGAACAGTCAAATGATTTGGCAATTTCTCATGGGGGGCTGAATCAAAATAATTTTGAATAAGAGTTTTAGATTTTTGTTCATCCTTTGCTGTAATAATATCTTGAGGTTTACAACGATAACTTGGTATATCCACTATACGACCATTAACTAAAACATGTCTATGGTTTATAAATTGGCGGGCTTGAGGAATAGTCGCAGCCATACCCAATCGAAAAAGTATGTTATCCAAGCGCATTTCAAGTAGTTGTAATAAAACCTGACCAGTTGATCCTTTAGCTTTTCCGGAGATACGAACGTATTTAAGCAATTGTCGTTCTGTAAGACCATAATGAAAACGCAATTTTTGTTTTTCTTCTAAACGAATACGATATTGAGATTTTTTACTGAAGCGCAATTGATTTCGAAATTCGTTTTTGACTGTTGGCCTTTTACTAGTAAGTCCTGGTAAATATCCTAGACGACGTATTTTTTTGAAACGAGGTCCTCTGTAACGTGACATAAAAACTCCTTTTTTAAAATGAAAAATCTTATAAATCGAAATGAAAACTAAACGAAATGAAAAATATTATAGAATTCTAAATGAAGCGAAATCTACTAAAGTTTTATAGTACAAAGAAGAATTAGATGAATTTTATCAATATCCGAATTTATTGTATATAAAAGAATACAAAAAAGTAGGTTAATTTCTTGATTTCTTCCGCAGAGATCGAACTCTCCCAATTTTTTATTTCTAAAAAAGATATTATCAATTATGTAAAAAACAAATAGAGAAAAGCCGGTTATCGGATTCGAACCGATGACCATCGCATTACAAATGCGATGCTCTAACCTCTGAGCTAAACCGGCTAATGTAAACGAAATATACATATGCAGAAGAATTGAATGGGATCTTAGTTATCAATTTTTAGTTATTTATAACAAAATTCAAATTAATACAAACATCAAAAATAGAGAAAGAAAATATAGAAAATCAAACCCAATTTTTATTATTTCTATTATTTATTTTATCTGATAACATAAAGTGCAAGATAATAATTAATATTATATTAATATAATTTATTTAATATAATTTATTTCGATCTACTATTCTAGATATATATTATTAAATTGATTTCTTTCAAAAAGATTATTTATTAGTACTTAAAGTAAATTTGAATAAATATAAATTTTAGTAAATATTTATTAAGGAATTCCATATTTCTAAGTAAATGTCTAATTCTATATTATATTCAATTAAAAGAATGGTTTTTTTTAGCCACTAGATTCGTTTTAGTTATATAAATTGTATATGAATAAATGGATTGTTTATTTTCTTTTTTTTTTTAAGCAAAAACAAAAAAAAAAAAAGAATCGACCATTCGAGTATTCTAAATTGTATGAAAAAAGAAGATAAGTAGGTACATAGAAGATAAGTAGATATGTGGTCTATATCTGTGTATATTGAATTGTTAATATATAGATATTAGAATTAGTTCTGATTCAAACAAATAAAGGTATCCAATATAGATGAAATAAAATCTATAAAATTGGAGAAAGGGGTTTTTAATATTTAATAAAATAATATGTATTTAATGAATTCAAAAGTTCCCGCATAATTCTCATAATAGAAATGAAAAAAAAAGCATTCTATTATAATCAGATTCAAATAAAAAAAAAGATGGGGATATGGCGAAATTGGTAGACGCTACGGACTTAATTGGATTGAGTTTTGGTATGGAAACTTACCAAGTAATAATTTTCAAATTCAGAGAAACCCTGGAATTCACAATGGGCAATCCTGAGCCAAATCCTGTTTTCTGAAAACAAATAAAAATTCAGAAAGTGATAATAAAAAAGGGATAGGTGCAGAGACTCTATGGAAGCTGTTCTAACAAACGAAATTGACGACTTTTTTTATTGCATTAGTAAAAGAATCCTTTCACCAAAATTACAGGAATGGATCAAAGATAAACATTTAGAAACATATATATATACTGAAATACTCTTTCAATTTGTTACTTTTTATTTTATTATTGAAGATCTATTTGTGATAAAAATATTCACAAATGAAAAATGTGAATCAAATCAATTCGAAGTTGAAGAAAAGATGGAATATTTATTGATGAAATTATTCACTTCATCATAATCGGCTAAAACCCTTGAAGAACTGATAAATCAGATGAGAATAAAGATAGAGTCCTATTCTACATGTCAATACCGACAACAATGAAATTGAAAGTAAGAGGAAAATCCGTCGACTTAAGAAATCATGAGGGTTCAAGTCCCTCTATCCCCAAAAATACTTTTTCATTTTCTAATTTTTTTCCTATATCCTCTCTATCTTGAAGTCCTTATTTATGTGTTTTATTCGATTTATTATTTCCCAACGAAATTGGAATTTTTATTTTCATCAATTTCCTATCTATCATAATTTTCTTATCTATCATAATGACAAGGGACGAGTTTTGGAATAGATATAAATATATATGTGAAACACATAGAATTTTTTTTAATCAGAAATGTATAAATTAATATCTTATTTTTTAGCAAGGAATTTTCATATGCGTAATTAACGATTAACAATAAAAAATAATTATTACTGCGGAAACTCACTTACAAACTTTTTTTTTACTTAGTTGATATAGATTCATTAACATAGATTTTAAAAATCTTTTAAAATCAAAGTATTAAGCTTCAAGAATGGTCGGGATAGCTCAGTTGGTAGAGCAGAGGACTGAAAATCCTCGTGTCACCAGTTCAAATCTGGTTCCTGACACAAGATTCATTTGTATGAGTATCTATCCCCCATATTCATTTTAATGAATATGGGGGATAGATACTCATACAAATTTGTGTTCTTCTAGATTCTGATACATAACATATTTCTTTGATCTATTTAGGTATCTGTAGATATACTTTTCCTAGATGATTAAAGAATAGATGCAATTTTTTATTAGGTATATTCGCTTATCTATAGTATCTATATATATATAGATATAGATATATAGATAATGAATTCTTTATCTATTTTTTTCCTTTTTTTTCTGCGATACAAAAAAAGGTTTCTATTTCCATAATATTCGAGTGGTTTAATTAGTTGGTTAAAAGACCTAAAAGTCGAAGTTCTGGGGTGGAGTGAGAATATTAAGAATTCATCTGAGAAGGATTACCAAAATAGAATCGAGCCCTTTTCTTTGTGTTTTTTTTTTCGTGGCCGTATAATTGATGGTGATGTGCACGTTATATAGTTTATTATAAAGATAAAGAATTAGTTTATTATAAAGATAAAGAATTTTTGCAGTTCATCCTATTTCTTTTATTGGCTTGGCTGATAAGAACTCAGTATTGTTTTTGTTTTAGAATCTTAAGAAACTCCTATCCATCCTATTTTAAACCCTATAATTATTCATTCTATTATTTCTGAATTTTGTGATTTCTCACATAATAATATCTGAATGCAACTTCCATTACTCTGCCTGATTTAATGTCAATCAATTATTTTGTCTGATCTATAACAGAATGTACTTATATTCTTTGACTGGGGTTGCAGAAGTTTGGATTAGTTTATTATTTTTATCATTTAGTGAGCATCTTGTATTTCATAAAAATTTGGAGCAATATAATCTTTACGCAAAGGCCATCCTATCCAATTTTCGGGCATTAAAATACGTCTTAGACGCGGATGACTATCATAAGAGATTCCCAACATATCATAAGATTCCTTTTCTTGAAAATCCGCACTTTTCCAAACCCAAAAAATCGAAGGAATTCTGGGATTTTTTCTTGATACAAATATTTTTATGCATACCTCTTCGGGTTGATTTATACCATACTCTATTCTTGTAAAATGATATACACTAGCTAAGAGTCCTCCGGGTGCTACATCATAGGCACATTGAGAACGTAGATAATTGTAACCATATACATATAAAATGACAGCAATGGAATGCCAATCCTCGGGCTTTATTTGTAAAGTCTCTATTCCTAGGTAATCGAAACCCAAGGATCTATGAATTAGTCCATGTTTGACTAGCCAAGAAGACAAACGACCTTGCATTTTTTGCTTCTCCTAAATTTTTTTTATGAGTTTGGTATTAGTATTTTCTATTACGATGAAATTTTTAAAATACGATGAAATTTTTAAAAAAGGAATTGCTTTTTATTATTGTACTTTAAAAAAATGTGTCAGACGATATCTCTGAAGTAGATGGCGGTTGATAGAAAAATTCTTGACCATAATTGTCAGTATAAGTACTGTATCCAACATGAAACTTATGGTTGGTAGTAAAACATCTATTCTCTCGTTGAAAACTCATTGGATCTTCATATATTTCTCGAGATATTTTCTTACGAAGTTTTGTTATAGCATCTATAATGGCCTCCGGTTTAGGTGGACAGCCCGGCAAATATACATCTACAGGAATTAGCTTATCTACGCCTCGAACAGTACTATAAGAATCGGTACTAAACATCCCCCCCGTAATTGTACAGGCTCCCATAGCAATAACATATTTAGGTTCGGGCATTTGTTCATATAATCGAACTAAAGAAGGGGCCATTTTCATAGTTACAGTGCCCGCTGTTAAAATTAGGTCCGCCTGCCTAGGACTCGATCGTGGTACTAGTCCATAACGATCAAAATCGAATCGTGATCCTATTAATGAAGCAAATTCAATGAAGCAACAACTCGTACCATAAAGAAGCGGCCATAAACTGGATAATCTTGACCAATTTGAAAAATCATTTAATGTCGTTGAAATAACTGAATTTTGGGTTGTTTGATCAAGTAAGGGAAACTCAATGGAATTCATAATTGTCTCAATATTTTTTTTTCTAATTGTCTAAATAGTCAAGAATTAAGACCATTCTAATGCCCCCTTTCGCCATGCATAAACTGAACCAACAATTAGGATAAGCACGAATAAGAAAGCTTCTAAAAATACGGATACCCCTAATACATCGAAACTCATTGCCCATGGATAAAGAAAAACCGTTTCAACATCAAAAACAACAAAAATGAGAGCAAACATATAATAACGGATTCGAAATTGTAACCAAGCATCGCCTATTGGTTCTATTCCGGATTCATAACTAGAAAGTTTTTCCGGTCCCTTGCTAATGGGGGCTAAAATTCCAGAAATTAGAAATGCCAAAATAGGAATCAAACTTGATATTATTAGAAATGCCCAAAAAATATCATATTCGTAAAGAAGAAACATAAAAGTACTCCTCTGAATGTAGAAAATATACCAAATTCATTTTCATTTTTAGTCTAAAGTCTCCATTTTTTTAGACTAGCTGAATATACTAATATTAATATTATTCTATCGAATATGAATATGTTCGAATAGAAAGTTACAAATTGTTTTTTTTTTAGTAATAGTCTTAGTAATGAGATCTATTCGATCCAAAATAGTATTAATATTATTAGTATCTGTAGGAATATTAGGGCTATACGGACTCGAACCGTAGACCTTCTCGGTAAAACAGATCAAACTAATTATTATCTAAATGATTTAAATTGTTTTCAAAACCCAACATGCATTTTTTTTTGCATTGAGCTTTTTCATTAACTGATAAAAATATTAGTTAGTCCACCATCTTTTTTTTTTTTTACAGTAAAGAATAAAGAGATGATTCCCTATGCTCTTCTTTTTTATTTGTATAACAATCAAAGAGCACTACCAAAGTGTTTCAAAGAAGGATTATCTTGACGTAGGTCTGCTTCTGGCCTAGATCAACTTAAGTTAAATGGACTCTTTATCCACCTACTAAAATTAAAATAGAAGATAAGAAATGACACTTCATACACCTTAAAGTTCATAAAATAGGAAGAAAAGATAATCTTTTTTAGGTCCCTATACCCTTTATGTTTAGCATTGACGAGAAATGGGTATTCACCTTATCAATATCTCAAATCAATTATGGATTCGATTTTATGGCTAAACCCTTTGTCAGGCTAGTGTTCTCTTGTTTTGTTCCTTAAAATGGAGTAAGACACCGATTTCTTACTATAAGATAAACTTTTTTAATTACAAGATGAACTCCTCTGAAAAAAAGCATTGGCGCTCGTGTAAACGAGGTGCTCTACCTAACTGAGCTACAGCCCTTGTGTTTTTGATACATATTTTATCATAGTATGAAGATAATTGCTTGTCAAGATGAATATTACATGATCGAATCCCTTGAACGGGGGTTGGTATTGCTTATCAGTAATTTTACATTTATAATCAATTAATCTGATAGATGGGTACTCTTCTTTTTTTTTTTTTGAGGAGGAGTCCTAAATTACCTACTTAACTCAGTGGTTAGAGTATTGCTTTCATACGGCGGGAGTCATTGGTTCAAATCCAATAGTAGGTAAGGTATAGTTATAACTTATTAGATACCTTTGACTGTGGTATCTAATAAGCTTTTCTACTTACTTTTTTCTTCTGACTGTTTCTTTTTTCTTTTTATTGTTTTCGGATATTGGGACGCATCAATTTCAACTTGTTATGAAATAACATTGATAGCCTCTACTCGTGTTCTAGCTCGTCTAAGAGCTAGATTTGCCTCAATTGTTTGTCTCTTGCCTTCAGCCTTATTCAAATTAGTTTCTGCTATTTCAAGAGTTTGCTGTGCTTCTTGTGGATCAATGTCACTACCCTTTTCCGCATCATTTACTAAAACAGTTATCTCATTATTATTTATTCTAGCAAACCCCCCCATCAGAGCCATTGTTAACCATTGGTCTTTAAGACGTATTCTCAAAATACCTATATCGACAGCTGAGGCAACAATAGGCGCATGATTAGGTAATACTCCAATTTGTCCGCTATTAGTAGGTAAAATGATTTCCTACTCTTCTGAATCCCAAACAATTCGATTGGGGGTCAATACACAAAGATTTAAAGTCATTTCTTCCAATTGCTCTCCGTTTCTAAGTTCGTAGCCTTCGCAGTAGCTTCATCGATATTACCTACCAAATAAAAGGCTTGTTCAGGAAGACCGTCTAATTCTCCAGAAAGAATCAAATTAAACCCTCTAATTGTTTCTACTAGACCAACATATTTCCAGCCGAACCGGTAAAAACTTCTGCTACGAAAAAAGGTTGTGATAAGAAACGCTCAATTTTTCGTGCTCTTGCTACGGTTAAGCGATCTTCTTCGGATAATTCGTCCAAGCAAAGGATAGCTATAATGTCTTGAAGTTCTTTGTAACGTTGTAAAGTTTGTTTAACTCGTTGCGCAGTCTCATAATGTTCTTCACCAACGATTCGAGGTTGGAGCATAGTTGAGGTTGAATCTAAAGGATCTACTGCTGGATAGATACCTTTGGCGGCTAATCCTCTTGATAGTACAGTAGTAGCATCTAAATGTGCAAATGTCGTAGCAGGAGCAGGGTCAGTTAAATCGTCGGCAGGTACATAAACTGCTTGAATAGAAGTTATGGACCCTTCTTTGGTAGAAGTGATTCTTTCTTGTAAAGAACCATTTCAGTACTAAGAGTGGTTGATAACCCACAGCAGAGGGCATTCGACCCAATAAGGCAGATACTTCAGATCCTGCTTGAACGAAGCGGAAGATATTGTCGATAAATAGAAGTACATCTTGCTCATTGACATCTCGAAAATATTCCGCCATAGTTAGGGCAGTTAAACCAACTCTCATACGAGCTCCGGGTGGTTCATTCATTTGACCATATACTAAAGCTACTTTGGATTCTGCAATATTTTGTTCATTAATTACTCCAGAATTCTTTCATTTCCATATAAAGATCATTTCCCTCGCGAGTACGCTCACCTACTCCGCAAAAAAAAATACAGATACACCTCCATGAGCTTTGGCAATGTTATTGATCAATTCCATAATAAGTACTGTTTTACCCACTCCAGCTCACGAAAAGTCCTATTTTTCCTCCACGACGATAAGGAGCTAAAAGATCTACTACTTTTATTCCTGTTTCAAAAATAGATAATTTTGTATCTAATTGTATAAAGGTAGGCGCAGATCTATGAATGGGAGATGTTGTACGAGTATCTACAGGACCTAAATTATCAATCGGCTCTCCAAGCACGTTGAAAATTCGTCCTAGAGTTGCTCCGCCTACTGTGAACACTTAGGGGAGTTCCTGTGTCAATAACTTGCATTCCTCTCATTAGACCATCTGTAGCACTCATAGCTACAGCCCTAACTCGATTATTTCCTAATAATTGTTGTACTTCACAAGTCACATTAATTTGTTGACCAACAGTATCTCGACCCTTTAACTACCAGAGCATTGTAAATATTAGGCATCTTCCCCGGGGGAAAGGCTACATCTAGTACCGGACCAATTATTTGGTCAATATGTCCCAGATTTTTTTTTTCAATCGAAGAAACTTCAGGACCGGAAGTAGGAGGATTTATTCGCATATCAAAAGCCAATTTTTTTTTCCGAAAAAGTTTTTAAATCAAAAGAAATGTTCGATAAGAAAGCAAGTTGATCGGTTAATTCAAAAGAAATAAGAAATGGAGTTAGTACTCCCATTTTTTTGGTACTATTCCATCAATCCTCTTTAACTGTTACTTACTTATTACAAATTCAATTATTGAATTCTTAAGCTTACTGCAGTTATTTTGAAAATTTCAATTGGATAAAATCTTTCGAAAGTCTTTTCTTTTTTTCTATCATTCTAGAAAATATCATCTATATTCTGTATGGAATTCGAACCTGTACCTTAATTTAGAATTCATTTTTTTTATCATTGGCTTTCGTATTTCCTCAGTAGACAATTTATTAGACTTACCCTCTGTTTCCCTATTTTTTGACCTCTTTTTTTATTTTCCGGGGAGAAAGCTGCCTATTTTTACATCTAGGATTTACATAGACAACATATATCACTGTCAAGATTAAGATAAATTATTATTATTATTTAGATTAGATCTTTCGATTTCAAAATTAAAAAAATAAGATCAAATTGAAAAAAAAAAAAGATTGGGTTGCGCCATACATAGAAAAGAGTATACAATAATGATGTATTTGACAAAATCAAATACCATCGTTTAATTTAATAATAACATAACGAACCTTTGGGATTAATTGATAATAGTAGTTGATTTTTGTAAAAGATTTCATTAACTCCTAAGTCATATCGAGTAGACCTTATTGTTTCAAGAATTCTTAATTCAAGAGTTGTAGGGAGGGATTTATGTCACCACAAACAGAGACTAAAGCAAGTGTTGGGTTCAAAGCTGGTGTTAAAGATTATAAATTGAATTATTATACTCCTGAGTATGAAACCAAAGATACTGATATCTTGGCAGCATTTCGAGTAAACTCCTCAACCAGGAGTTCCACCTGAAGAAGCAGGTGCTGCGGTAGCCGCCGAATCTTCTACTGGTACAAGGACAACTGTGTGGACCGATGGGCTTACCAGTCTTGATCGTTACAAAGGACGATGCTATCACATCGAACCTGTTGCTGGGGATGAAAATCAATATATTGCTTACGTAGCTTATCCTTTAGTACCTTTTTGAAGAAGGTTCTGTTACTAACATGTTTACTTCTATTGGTCAGTAATGTATTTGGGTTCTAGGCACTGCGTGCTCTACGTCTGGAGGATTTGCGAATCCCAACCGCTTATATTAAAACTTTCCAAGGTCCGCCTCACGGCATCAAGTTGAGAGAGATAAATTGAACAAGTATGGTCGTCCCCTATTTAGGATGTACTATTAAACCTAAATTGGGGTTATCCGCTAAGAATTATGGTAGAGCAGTTTATGAATGTCTTCGTGGGGGACTTGATTTTACAAAGATGATGAAATGTGAATTCCCAACCATTTATGCGTTGGAGAGACCGTTTCTTATTTTGTGCTGAAGCGCTTTTTATATCACAGGCTGAAACAGGTGAAATCAAAGGGCATTACTTGAATGCACTGCGGGTACATGCGAAGAAATGATGAAAAGAGCTGTATTGCCAGAGATTAGGCGTTCCTATCGTAATGCATGATTATTTAACCAGGGGGATTCACTGCAAATACTAGCTTGGTCATTATTGCCGAGATAATGGTCTACTTCTTCATATACATCGTGCAATGCATGCAGTTATCGACAGACAAAAGAATCATGGTATGCACTTTCGTGTATTAGCTAAAGCATTACGTTTGTCTGGTGGAGATCATGTTCACTCCGGTACCGTAGTAGGTAAACTTGAAGGGGAAAGAGATATCACTTTAGGTTTTGTTGACTTACTGCGTGATGATTTTGTTGAAAAAGATCGAAGTCGTCGGTATTTATTTCACTCAGGATTGGGTTTCTCTACCAGGTGTTCTGCCTGAGTTGCTTCGGGAGGTATTCACGTTTGGCATATGCCTGCTCTGACCGAAATCTTTGGAGATGATTCCGTACTTCAATTTGGCGGAGGAACTTTAGGACACCCTTGGGGAAATGCACCAGGTGCTGTAGCTAATCGAGTAGCTCTTGAAGCCTGTGTGAAGGCTCGAAATGAAGGACGTGATCTTGCTCGTGAAGGTAATGAAATTATCCGTGAGGCTAGCAAATGGAGTCCAGAATTAGCTGCTGCTTGCGAAGTATGGAAGGAGATCAAATTTGAATTCGAAGCAATGGATACTATTTGAATTCGAAGCAATTGGATACTTTGGATTAATTGCAATTAAACTCGGCACAATCTTTTCTAAAAGAAGGATTGAGCCGAATACAAAGATACTTAATTATTAAACAGATTTCTATCTTTCGTATTGGAATAGAAGCATAGTAAGTAGACGATATTTTACGAAAAAAGTGATTACAATTTATAAGGGAAACTGGCTATTGCCTTTTTCGATGTGAATTTCACATAATAGGGAAGTTGTTCCATTTCTATATGAAATTTGTTATTTTCCTATTGATTTCTATATTTCTATAATTTTATACGTTTTTTTAGTTTAGAATATCATTTTAGAATAAAAAAGATATATATTATATTAAATAATTTTTCTATAAGGTAATTCTAACATAATACTAATAATCGAATTAATAAGATTGAAAATCTTATTAATTCGATTGTATTTATTCGATTGTATTTTTATTTCAATACTAATATTGACAACACTGTATCAAATAAATATAATCCGATCGTGTATAAATTGATCACCTTACTTACGTTAAATAGGCGTTATTACTTCATCAAATGGTAGGTTCATTGGTTTTCTTTCTGCGAGACAACAGAAAACTTTGTTAATGAATAAGTAAGTGATTGAAAGGTAAACACGAATATATATACGAAAATATTAGATCTATATATACCAATATATATATAGTCTTATATATATAATAATAATGGATAACTCTAACATAGTATTTCAAGAACATAGTATTTAAATAGGTGGTATATCTTTTTTAGTTTTTTAGACAATTCAATTTTGTAATTTTATTTTTTTGATTGCGATTGGGTATAAATATCCACCTTATTTTTTAAATTGTAATTGGGGTTGCTAACTCAATGGTAGAGTACTCGGCTTTTAAGAGCGACTCTATTTTTTACGCATTTCTATGAAAGCAATGGGTTCGTCGATACTATCGGTAGAGCTTGTAAACCACGACTGATCCAGAAGGAATGACTGGAAAAAGTAGCATGTCGTATCAATGAAGAATTCTAAAAATATTTCATTCTTTAGGATCCAGCTCAAATTTTTGTTTGAATTTTTGGCTCGTAACAAAAAAATTCCGTTGGGTTGATTAATAAAGGGATAGAACTTGGTGGTTCTAATTCTAATAGGGTGAAACAAAAAGCATCGAGCTTTCATTTATTTTTTATTTGATCATTACCCCATCTAATAGTTACGTTATAAATTAGGTTAGTGCTTGATGTGGGAAAAGCTTTTCTGGTGAATGGTTTATTTTTGTTATGAGTCCTAACTATATAGCTATTTCCATTATCTTTTGGTATTTTGGGGTAGCGATAAAATGTGTAAAGAAAGAGTATATTGATAAAGATATTTTTTCCAAAATCAAAAGAGCGATTAGGTAAAAAAAAAATAAAGGATTCTTAATTAGCCTCGTTATCCTAGAACAAAAATTAGGCAAAAAATCGATTAGAGAGAGTCCGTTAATGGGTTTTACTTCTCAAGGTATATATTTTATACCTATAATTTTCTGTTTTGACCAATCGCACTATGTATCATTTGATAATCCAATGAATCTCTGATTCTTTGTTTGACCTAATAGACTTTTTTTTTTTTAATGGAGGCAATATCAAGCATATTTAGAACTCCGTAGATCTCGATACCAGGACATCCTATACCCACTTTTTTTTTCGGAATCTATTTATGGACTAGCTTATGCTCATGAGTCCTTTTTATAGAAAATGTCGATTATAACAATAAATTTAGTTTACTAATTGTAAAACGTTTAAGTACTCGAATGTATCAACAGACTCATTTCATTCTTTTTGTTATGATTCTAAAAAAAATACTTTTGTGGGTTATAATTATCATTTTTTTTCTCAAATAATATTAGAAGGTTTTGGTATCGTCGTGGAGATTCTATTTTCTCTACAATTATTTAGCTCTTCCTTAAGGGGATTAGAAATCGTAAAATCTTATAAAAATTTTCAATCAATTCATTCGATCTTTCCCTTTTCGAAGATCAACTGATATATTTATAATCTTAAGTCAGATATACGAATACCCTATCCTATCCATCTGGAAATCTTGGTTCAAATCCTGCGATATTCGATAAAAGATGTCTCTTTCTTTCATTTAATAAGGTTGTTTTTTTATTACTATTATAATTGGAATAGTCTTTTTCTCCAAAAAAATGGATTTTTACTTTTTTTTCAAAAAGGAATCGAAGAATTTTCTTGTTCCTATATAATTTATATGTATGGGAATATGAATCTATCTTTCTTTTTCTACGTAACAAATCCTCTCAGTTACAGTTAAAACATTTTCGCGTTTTTTTTGAGCGAATTTTTTTCTATGAAAAAATAAAACATCTTGTAGAAGTATCTACTAAGAATTGTTCATATACTTTCTTCTTCTTTAAGGATACTTTCATCCATTATGTTAGATATCAAGGAAAATCAATTCTGGTTTTAAAGAATACTCCTTTTTGATAAATAAATGGAAATACTATTTTATATATTTATGGCAATGTCATTTTGATATTTGGCTGGACTAGAAACGATCTATATAAACGAATTATCTCAGTATTCATTTCACTTTTTAGGCTATTTTTAAGTATTCCACTAAATCTTTCAGTAGTACGAAGTCAAATGTTGCAAAATTCATTTCTTATTAAAATTGTTATAAAAAAACTTGATACAATAGTTCCCATTATTCCTCTAATGAGATCATTGGCTAAAACAAAATTTTGGAATGTAATGGGTCATCCTATTAGTAAGCCGGTTTGGGCCAATTTATCTGATTTATGATATTATTGACCGGTTTTTGCGCATATGCAGAAATTTTTCTCATTATTACAATGGATCTGCAAAAAAAAAGAGTTTCTATCAAATATAATATATACTTCGGTTTTCTTGTATAAAAACTTTGGCTCGTAAGCATAAAAGTACTGTGCGCATTTATTTGAAAAATTAAGTTCCAGAAAAATTATTGCAAGAATTTTTTACAGAAGAAGATCTTTTTTCTTTGATTTTTCCAAGAACTTCTTTTTACTTTGCGTAGGTTTTATAGAGGTCGTATTTGGTATTTGGATAATTCTTTTAAGAAACGATTTCGTCAATTATTTATAATTGAAAATAGGTTATTGTTATTTTTTAAATCGGTGTAAATTGATAAAACGAACTTCCTTCTTTTTATTCAATGAGGATAAAAAAATCATTTTTTTTAGTCTTCTATATCTATATATAGGATTTTGAAATGCTCATGTAGTCAGAGTCAAGATTCGGGGTTAATGAATTAAATATTATATTTCACTTTCTTAGAGTCTTTGGCTAGGCAAGTAATTAAGGTTTAGATGTATACATAGGGAAAGCCGTGTGCAATGAAAACTGCAAACACGGCTTGGGGAGGGATTTTTCTTGTTTTATTCTATTGTTGAATTTTATTCAAGATAAAATTATCTACTTCATCCGACTAGTTCCGGGTTCAAGTTCCCGGGCAACTCATTTTTGTAGATCGATGTTGTATTATATCTATAATTTCTATTCTCTATTTCTATAAATAGAATGATATATAGAAAATAAAACTTTTTTTATGAATCAATGAAATGGGATAAACAAGGTAAATTCGGATAAACCGAAATGAATAAGAACATACTAATGAATAAGAACATACTATGGATATTAGTATTGGTTGACACTGGTATATAAGTCATGTTATACTGTTGAATAACAAGTCCTCAAATTCTCAGCATTATAGAGAATTTTTGTGCTTGGAGTCCCTAATGATTAAATGAACCAAGATTTTACCATGACTGCAATTTAGAGAGACGCGAGAGCGAAAGCCTATGGGGTCGCTCTGTAATTGGATAACCAGCACCGAAAATCGTCTTTACATTGGATGGTTGGTGTTTTGATGATTCCTACTTTATTATTGACTGCAACTTCTGTATTTATTATCGCTTTTATCGCTGCCCCTCCAGTAGATATTGATGGTATTCGTGAGCCTGTTTCTGGATCTCTACTTTATGGAAACAATATCATTTCTGGTGCGATTATTCCTACTTCTGCGGCTATAGGTTTGCATTTTTATCCGATCTGGGAAGCAGCTTCTGTTGATGAGTGGTTATACAACGGCGGTCCTTATGAACTAATTGTTCTACACTTCTTACTTGGTGTAGCTTGCTACATGGGTCGTGAGTGGGAACTTAGTTTTCGTCTGGGTATGCGTCCTTGGATTGCTGTTGCATATTCAGCTCCTGTTGCAGCCGCTACTGCTGTTTTCTTGATCTATCCTATTGGTCAAGGAAGCTTTTCGGATGGTATGCCTCTAGGAATTTCAGGTACTTTCAATTTTATGATTGTATTTCAGGCTGAGCATAATATTCTTATGCATCCATTTCACATGTTAGGTGTAGCTGGTGTATTCGGCGGCTCCCTATTCAGTGCTATGCATGGTTCCTTGGTAACTTCTAGTTTGATCAGGGAAACCACAGAAAATGAATCCGCTAATGAAGGTTACAGATTTGGTCAAGAGGAAGAAACTTATAATATTGTAGCTGCTCATGGTTATTTTGGCCGATTAATCTTCCAATATGCAAGTTTCAACAATTCTCGTTCTTTACATTTCTTCCTAGCTGCTTGGCCTGTAGTAGGTATTTGGTTTACCGCTTTAGGTATCAGCACTATGGCTTTCAACTTAAATGGTTTTAATTTCAACCAATCCGTAGTTGATAGTCAAGGTCGTGTAATAAATACCTGGGCTGATATTATTAACCGAGCTAACCTTGGTATGGAAGTAATGCATGAACGTAATGCTCATAATTTCCCTCTAGATCTAGCTGCGATGGAAGCTCCATCTGTTAATGGATAAAATTTTGATCTTAATTTAAAGTAGACGAGTTTTTGTTTAAAAATAAAGGAGCAATATCAACTTTGTTAATATTGCTCCTTTATATTGGATATTGGATTAGTAATCTTTTTTTTAGATTTCTATAGATTTATACATACGTTTTTGATTGATTTAATGATTCCTTATCTTTTTTTTTTTCCTTTGTTAGAAAAAAAAGGATAATGAAAAGGTAGAATTTGAGATATAGATCATTTTTACTATAAGGGCGGATGTAGCCAAGTGGATCAAGGCAGTGGATTGTGAATCCACCATGCGCGGGTTCAATTCCCGTCGTTCGCCCATATCTATATATAGATAGATATAGATATTGTTTAGGTTTTCAAGTATAAATCTGAAATAAAGAAAAATGGCTACTTCTAAAACTTATAAGTACGAATTCTTCAAAATAATAATTATTACAAAAGATATATTTTTGAGATAAAATAGATACATTTATCTATTTCACAAAAAAAGAATATATCCATATCGTGGTTTCCTCTTATAATACCTCAGGTGCTAATGAAACTATTTTAGTGAAATTTAACTGTCTCAATTCCCGGGCGATTGCGCAAAAGATTCGAGTTCCTTTTGGATTTCCTTCTTGATCAATTATAACTGCAGCATTATCATCATACTGAATTATTATACCGTTGCTACGTTTTAGTTGTTTACAAGTACGTACAATTACAGCTCTGATCACTTCAGATTTTTCTAAGTTCGTATTTGGTACTGCTTGTTTGATTACAGCAACAACAATGTCGCCAATATAAGCATATCGTCGATTACTAGCTCCTAGGATTCGAATACACATCAGTTCACGTGCTCCGCTGTTATCCGCTACATTCAAATGAGTTTGAGGTTGAATCATATCATTTTTTTATTATTTCAATCTAAAAAAGGAAGTAAAAATATTTTGTGTTCAAAAAAAAAGGAACCTATTATTGCCTTTTTTCTTTTCATTCTAAAGACCTATTTTCTTTGGTTCTCTTTTATTATCCTGAAATAATGAATTGAGTTCGTATCGGCATTTTGGATGATGCTATTGAAATAGCCTTTCTTGCTATATTTTCTGGTACTCCACCCATTTCATAAAGTATTTTCCCAGGTTTAACAACAGCTACCCAATATTCGGGAAATCCTTTTCCTGAACCCATACGTGTTTCAGTAGGTCTTACTGTAACCGGTTTGTCTGGAAAAATACGTACCCATATTTGTCCACCTCGGCGAACATTTCTTGACATTGCCCGCCGTCCCGCTTCTATTTGTCTAGATGTTATCCAAGCTGGCTCAAGTGCCTGAAGAGCATATCTTCCGAAGCAAATATTATTACCTCGATAGGATATTCCCTTCATTCTTCCTCTATGTTGTTTACGAAATCTGGTTCTTTGGGGGTTATAATTGATGGTTGTTTTTCAATTCCATCTTTATTACAGAACCGTACATGAGATTTTCACCTCATACGGCTCCTCGCGAATGAAGTAATTCAAATATCTATATCTATATGGATATAGATTCTATCTAATCGATAAAATAATAGAAATAGTCATATGTTTAGTAAATAACGAAATCTCGGTATTTTTTGAGATTTCATACAATCTTCGAAATTTTTAGATCTTGTTTTCAATATCGATTCTTAGAATTGGCAAAAATATAAAAAAATTCAATAAAAGAAAAATTCTCGCGGGCGAATATTTACTCTTTTATTCTCAAATTCAGATGTAATGAAATTCAGATGTTAATGTAGGGTACAACTCCTAAAAAATGGATTGTTTTTAGGTTTCTTCCGCCATCCCACCTAAGAAATCATTAAGATTTGTTTTCTTTAAGATTTTTTTAATAAAATCTTAAGTCTTAAGTATTTGCAGGTTTCGTCGTTCCCATCGCCTCTCGATTAATGGTTAGGTTTTAATTCGACAATGGAGCCTTTCTCATAGCTAAAAATTAATAAAATTTTTTTAGAATAGAATATTCATTTCTTTTTTCGTGAATCAATATTATCAGTTTTTCTTGATTCAGAGCTCTTAATTTATTGACATTAAAAATAAAAAAAAAATATATATATTATTCTTTTTTATTTTTAAGGATGCTTTAATACACTATCTTTTCTGAGATGACCCATAGACCTTTACATATTCGAATTCTATATCATTGATATATTTTAATCTCTTTCTTTCACCTTTTCTTTTATCTATATATTTTTATTGCTTTACAACTAAATAATCTTTTTTTTCTTTTATCTTTCACAATTTTTCAGTTGCTATATTCTTTTTTTATTAAATTTTTTTTCTTTTGACTAATTCTTTAGATCTAGATAATCCGAAGTGATGTGTTGGTTATTAGTTCTTTTTAAATGAATTGATACTATTAACCGGTTTCTTTTTTTTTTTTAATCATTCTAAAAAACTAACGAGTCACACACTAAGCATGGCAATCCTCTATAAAATGATTAATTTCTTTTTTTAGTCGATTCAATCTTATAAAATAGATAAATTTTTGAGAATCAAAATCGAGTAATTTTTTCTTTTTTGTTTTATATAAAATCAAAATAGGACATTGAATTATTGAATAGAAAGAAGGACATATTTTTCTTTATTTCGAAAATATCCAAACTTTTATCCCTAAAACTCCATAAATAGTTCGAACTGTATAACAACAATATTCAATTTTAGCTCGAATGGTTTGGAGAGGAACCCTACCTTCTCTGATCCATTCGACACGTGCAATTTCTTTTCCATCAATACGTCCTGCAATCTGTACTTGAACTCCTTTTGTACCTGCTTGTTCAGTTAATTCAATAGCTTTTTTCATTGCTTTACGAA
>NW_028196784.1:47500-52500 GCF_037176805.1 Vigna unguiculata
TCTTTGTTGGGATCCTTCCTTTCTTCAAACGGAACGAACAGAGATAGAATCAGAGCGATTCCTTAAAATCCTTTCTGGATATTCCTCAATGTGCCGACTATTCATGGAACGTGAGAAGCAGATGAATAATCATCTGCTTCCGGAAGAAATCGAAGAATTTTTTGGGAATCCTGCAAGAGCCACTCGTTCTTTTTTCTCTGACAGATGGTCAGAACTTCATCTGGGTTCGAATCCTACTGATAGGTCTACTAGAGATCAGAAATTGTTGAAAAAAGAACAAAAGAAACATCTTGCTTTTTCCAGGCGATCGGAAAAGAAAGAAATAGTGAATTTATTCAAGATAATTATGTACTTACAAAATACCGTCTCAATTCATCCTATTTCATCCTATCGAGGATGTGATATGGTTCCAAAGGGTGAACTGGACAGTTCCAATAAGATTTCATTCTTGAACAAAAATCCATTTTGGGGTTTATTTCATCTATTCCATGACCGGAACAGGGGGAGATACACGTTACACCACGATTTTGAATCAGAAGATATATTTCAAGAAATGGCAGATCTATTCACTCTATCAATAACCGAGCCGGATCTGGTGTATCATAAGGAATTTGATTTTTCTATGGATTCCTCCGGATTGGATCAAAAACATTTCTTGAATGAGTTATTGAACTCCAGGGATGAATCGAAAAAGCACTCTTTATTGGTTCTACCTCCTCTTTTTTATGAAGAGAATGAATCTTTTTATCGAAGGATCATAAAAAAATGGGTCCAGACCTCTTGCGGAAATAATGTGGAAGATCCAAAACCTAAAATAGTTGTATTTGCTAGCAACAACATAATGGAGGCAGTCAATCAATATAGATTGATCCGAAATCTGATTCAAATCCAATATAGCACCCATGGTTACATAAGAAATGTATTGAATCGATTCAATTGCAACTTCGAATATGGAATTCAAAGGTATCAAATAGGAAATGATACTCTGAATCATCGAACTAGAATGAAATACACGATCAACCAACATTTATCAAATTTGAAAAAGAGTCAGAAGAAGTGGTTCGATCCTCTTATTTTGATTTCTCGAACGGAGAGATCTATGAATTGGGATCCTAATGTATATAGATACAAATGGTCCAATGGGAGCAAGAATTTCCAGGAACATTTGGACTATTTCATTTCTGAGCAGAATAGCCGTTTTCAAGTAGTGTTCGATCGATTACATATTAATCAATATTCGATTGATTGGTCTGAGGTTATCGACAAAAAAGATTTGTCTAAGTCACTTTGTTTATTTTTGTCCAAGTTACTTCTTTTTTTGCCCAAGTTTCTTCTCTTTTTGTCTAACTCACTTCCTTCTTTTTTATTTGTGAGTTTTGGGGGTATCCCCATTCATAGGTCCGAGATCCACATCTATGAATTGAAAGGTCCGAATGATCCACTCTGTAATCAGTTATTAGAATCAATAGGTCTTCAAATCTTTCATTTGAAAAAAAGGAAACCCTTATTATTGGATGACCAAGATACTTCCCAAAAATCGAAATTCTTGATCAATGGAGGAACAATATCACCATTTTTGTTCAATAAGATACCAAAGTGGATGATTGACTCATTCCATACTAGAAAGAATCGCAGGAAATCTTTTGATAACACAGATTCCTATTTCTCAATGATATCCCACGATCCAGACAATTGGCTGAATCCCGTGAAACCATTTCATAGAAGTTCATTGATATACTATTTTTATAAAGCAAATCGACTTCGATTCTTGAATAATCAATATCACTTCTGCTTCTATTGTAACAAAAGATTCCCTTTTTATGTGGAAAAGGCCCGTATCAATAATTATGATTTTACGTATGGACAATTCCTCAAAATCTTGTTCATTCGCAACAAAATCTTTTCTTTTTGCGATGGTCAAAAAAAACATGCTTTTTTGAAGAGAGATACTATTTCACCAATCGAGTTACAGGTATCTAACATATTGATACCTAACGATTTTCCGCAAAGTGGCGACGAAGGGTATAACTTCTACAAATCTTTCCATTTTCCAATTCGATACGATCCATTCGTTCGTGGAGCTATTTACTCGATCGCAGACATTTCTGGAACACCTCTAACAGAGGGACAAATAGTCCATTTTGAAAAAACTTATTGTCAACCTCTTTCAGATATGAATATACCTGATTCAGAAGGGAAGAACTTGTATCAGTATCTCAATTTCAATTCAAACATGGGTTGGATTCACACTCCATGTTCTGAGAAATATTTACCATCCGAAAAAAGGAAAAAACGGAGTTCTTGTCTACAAAAATGCCTTGAGAAAGGTCAGATGTATAGAACCTTTCAACAAGATAGTGTTTTTTCAACTCTCTCAAAATGGAATCTATTCCAAACATATATACCATGGTTCCTTACCTCGACGGGGTACAAATATCTAAATTTCATATTTTTAGATACTTTTTCAGACCTATTGCCGATACTAAGTAGCAGCCAAAAATTTGTATCCATTTTTCATGATATTATGCATGGGTCAGATATATTATGGCGAATTCGTCAGATTCCATTGTGTCTTCCACAATGGAATCTGATAAGTGAGATTCCGGGTAATTGTTTCCATAATCTTCTTCTGTCCGAAGAAATGACTCATCGAAATAATGAGTTACTATTGATATCGACACATCTGAGATCGCTAAATGTTCAGGAGTTCTTCTATTCAATCCTTTTCCTTCTCCTTGTTGCTGGATATCTCGTTCGTACACATCTTCTCTTTGTTTCTCGAGTCTATAGTGAGTTACAGACAGAGTTCGAAAAGGTAAAATCTTTGATGATTCCATCATACATGATTGAGTTGCGAAAACTTCTGGATAGGTATCCTACATCTGAACTGAATTCTTTCTGGTTAAAGAATATCTTTCTAGTTGCTCTGGAACAATTAGGAGATTCTCTAGAAGAAATACGGAGTTTTGCTTTTGGTAGCAACATGCTATGGGGTGGTGGTCCCGCTTATGGGGTCAAATCCATACGTTCTAAGAATAAATATTGGAATCTCATCGATCTCATAAGTATTATACCAAATCCCATCAATCGAATCGCTTTTTCGAGAAATACGAGACATCTAAGTCATCCAAGTAAAGCAATCTATTCCTTGATAAGAAAAATAAAAAACGTGAATGGTGATTGGATTGATGATCAAATAGAATCCTGGGTCTCGAACACTGATTCGATTGATGATAAAGAAAAAGAATTCTTGGTTCAGTTTTCTACCTTAACAACAGAAAAAAGGATTGATCAAATTCTATTGAGTCTTACTCATAGTGATCTTTTATCAAAGAATAACTCTGGTTATCAAATAAGTGAACAACCGGGAGCAATTTACTTACGATACTTAGTTGACATTCAAAAAAAGTATCTAATGATTTATGAATTCAATACATCCTGTTTAGTAGAAAGACGTATATTCCTTGCTAATTATCAGACAATTACTTATTCACACACCTTGTGGGGGGCTAATAGTTTGCATTTCCCATCTCATGGAAAACCCTTTTCGCTCCGCTTAGCCCTACCTCCCCCTAGTAGGGGTATTTTAGTGATAGGTTCTATAGGAACTGGACGATCCTATTTGGTCAAATACCTAGCGACAAACTCCTATGTTCCTTTCATTACAGTATTTCTGAACAAGTTCCTGGATAACAAGCCTAAGGGTTTTCTTATTGATAATAGTGACTATATTGATGATAGTGACGATATTGATGATAGTGACGATATTGATGATAGTGACGATAGTGACGATATCGACCGTGACCTTGATATGGAGCTGGAGCTTCTAACTATGATGAATACGCTAACTATGGATATGATGCCAGAAATAGACCGATTTTATATCACCTTTCACTTCGAATTAGCAAAAGCAATGTCTCCTTGCATAATATGGATTCCTAACATTCATGATCTGGATGTGACTGAGTCGAATTACTTATCCCTCGGTCTTTTAGTGAACTATCTCTCCAGGGATTGTGAAAGATGTTCCACTAGAAATATTCTTGTTATTGCTTCGACTCATATTCCCCAAAAAGTAGATCCAGCTCTAATAGCTCCGAATAAATTCAATACATGCATTAAGATACGAAGGCTTCTTATTCCACAACAACGAAAACACTTTTTCACTCTTTCATATACTAGGGGATTTCACTTGGAAAAGAAAATGTCCCATACTAATGGATTCGGGTCCACGACGATGGGTTCAAATGTACGAGATCTTGTAGCACTTAACAATGAGGCCCTATCGATTAGTATTATACAAAAAAAATCCATCATAGACACTAATATAATTAGTTCTGTTCTTCATAGACAAACTTGGGATTTCCGATCTCAGGTAAGATCGGTTCAGGATCATGGGATCCTTTTCTATCAGATAGGAAGGGCTGTTTCACAAAATGTACTTCTAAGTAATTGCTCCATAGATCCTATATCTATCTATATGAAGAAGAAATCATGTGACGGGGGGGATTCTTATTTGTACAAATGGTACTTCGAACTTGGAACGAGTATGAAGAAATTAACGATACTTCTTTACCTTTTGAGTTGTTCTGCCGGATCGGTCGCTCAAGACCTTTGGTCTCTACCCGGACCTGATGAAAAAAATGGGATCACATCTTATGGACTCGTTGAGAAGAATTATGATCTAGTTCATGGCCTATTAGAAGTAGAAGGCGCTCTGGTGGGATCCTCACGTACAGAAAAAGATTGCAGTCAATTTGATAAGGATCGAGTGACATTGCTTCTTCGGTCCGAACCAAGGAATCCCTTAAATAGGATTCAAAATGGATCTTATTCTATCGTTGATCAGAGATTTCTCTATGAAAAATATGAATCGGAGTTTGAAGAAGGGGGAGGAGTCCTCGACCCGCAACAGATAGAGGAGGATTTTTTCAATCACATCGTTTGGGCTCCTAGAATATGGCGCCCTTGGGGCTTTCTATTTGATTGTATTGAAAGGC
>NW_028196784.1:70000-87500 GCF_037176805.1 Vigna unguiculata
GCACAAAACTGATAGATAAGAAATTGATTTCTCTCGATATATTCGAAAATAGAATTCGATTTTGTGATGATGAAACTAAAAAAAAATATTTAACTAAAAGAAAAGATCCTTTGTTAAACGGACCCTTCCGTGGACAAATAAAAAACGGTTTTTCAACCTCAATCCAACATGAAAAAACTTACAAAAAAAATAACATTTTTATAAATAAAATTCAAGATATCTTTCTTTATAATAAGATTTCTAAAAAGAATAATAGTAATTCTCCAAAATTAGAGGAAAATAGAAAAACATTTGATAAAAAATTATTAGTAACTACATTTCTTTTTAATCTAATCAGTCAATTTTCATTAGTGTCAAGCTTAAATTCGCACGTACCTTATTTATTTACAGAACCTGAACAAGTAAAAATGAATTATAATTATGACGCAGAAAAAAAACAAATAATCAAAATATTATTTGATGCAATTACAACTGATTTGAACGAAAAAAGAAAAGTAAATCGAAAGAACACTAAGTCTATTAAAAGAAACGAAATCTGTAAAAAAGTACCTCGGTGGTCATACAAATTGATGGACGAATTAGAACAACTAGGTGGAAAAATTGAAGCAGATAATTCTCAAATTCGTTCTAGAAAAGGCAAACGTGTAGTCATTTTGACTAATAAAGATAAATTTTTTAAAAAATACAAGACTTATCGTGATCGTGGAGATACTGAAAATAATGAACAAAAAAACGAATTGGCTTTAAGACGTTATTCCCAACAATCGGATTTTCGAAGAGACATAATCAAAGGATCTATCCGTGCTCAAAGACGGAAAACAGTTACTTGGAAATTTTTTCAAAAAAGGGTGCATTCGCCGCTTTTTTTGGATAAAATTGAAAAATCAATATTCTTTTCTTTTCATAGTTTAAAATCAATGAAAAGATTTTTTATGTTAAATATTTGGATTCGTAAAAAGACAGAATTTCAAATTTTAGGTTCTATAGAGGAAAAAACAAAAAAAAGTCCGAAAAAAAAAGAGGAGGAAGCAAAAAAGGAAAATGCAGAAAGAAAACGTATAGAAATAGCAGAAGCCTGGGATAGCATTATATTTGCTCAAGTAATAAGAGGTGTTTTATTAATAACCCAATGCTTTATTAGGAAATATATTCTATTACCTTCATTTATAATAATTAAAAATACAATTCGTATACTATTTTTTCAAATTCCAGAATGGTCTGAAGATTATATGGATTGGAAGAGAGAAATATATATTAAATGCACGTATAACGGCGTTCAATTATCCGAAAGAGAGTTTCCGCAAAAATGGCTAACAGATGGGATTCAGATAAAAATATTATTTCCTTTTCGTCTAAAACCTTGGCATAAATCTAAAATACGATGTAATGAAAACAAAAAAAATTCAAAGAAAAAAAAGAACTTTTGTTTTTTAACAGTTTGGGGGATGGAAGTTGAATTGCCTTTTTCTAGTTCCACGAAAAATCCACTTTCCTTTTTCGACCCCATTTTAAAAGAACTAAAAAAAAAAAAGAAAAAATTTGAATTTTTCACTTTTCTAGTTCTAAAAGTTTTAAGTGAAAAATTCAAACTGTTTCTAAATATCGTAATAGAAAAAGCAAAAGGGATCATCCAAAGTATTCTTGAAATTATTAGAAAAAGTATAGTATTCCTCACGAAAAAAAAACAAGAATTTTTAAATTTAAAATATTTTTTTATTAAAAGGAAACCCCCAAAACTCGATGAATTGAGCGAAAACAAAAAATATTCAACAATTTGGAAGAATAATTCAATGATTTCTGAAGCAACCATTTCAATTCAATCGATAAAGTCGACAAATTTTTCATTGAAAAAAAAATCTATAAAGGATCTCAATACTAAGAGAAAAGTAGTTATTAAAAAAATAGAAAAAATGAAAAAAGAAGAAAAGAAAAGAGGACTTGGAATTCGCGAGACAAATATTCATTCGAAGAAAAAAATTTATGATAGTAAAAGGATAGAATTCGAAAAAAAAATTTTGCAGATATTCCAAAGAAGAAATATTAGCTTAACTAAAAAATCACATTCTTTTTTTCAATTTTTGATGAAAAAAATATACATAGATATCTTTCTATATATCATTTGTATTCCGAAAATCCAGCTACAACTTTTTCTTGAATCAACAAAAAAATTTTTAAATAAATGGCTTTACGATAATGAACCAAATACAGAAAGAAGTTATAAAACAAATCAAAGTATAATTCCCTTTCTTTTAAAATTACACAAATATTTTAATAATAAGAATAAGAATGCGAATTCACATAATTATTTTGATGTCTCCTTTTTGTCACAACCATATGTATTTTTAAATTTGTTACAAACCCGAATTATTAACATAAACATATATAAGTTAAGACTTCTTTTTCAATATAATAAAAATTTTTTTTTTCTGAAAAATGAAATAAAGGATTCTTTTTTTGGAGCACAAGGAATAGTTCATTCTAAAAGAAAACAAAATAACCTGCTCAATTCTGAACTAAATCAATGGACAAATTGGTTAAAGAATAATTATTATCAATATAACTTATCTAACAGTAGCTGGTCAAAATTAGTATCACAAAAATGGAGAAATAGAATCACTAAATGTGGTGTAACTCAAAATAAAAATTTAACCAAATGGGATTCATATGGAAAAAGCCCATTAATTCTTTACAAAGAACAACAAGGAATCCCATTAAAAAAAAAAATTAGAAAACAATATAAATACGATCTTTTATCCTATAATTTTATGAATTATGCAAATAAGAAAGACTCATATATTTATCGATATAGATCCCTATTTCAATCAAATAAAAACACAATGATTTCTTCTAATTACAATACATATAAAAAAGACTTATTTGATAGAATAAGTAATATTTTTATCAAGAATTATATAGCAGAAGATACTATTATTATAAATCCGGATAGAAAATATTTGGATTGGACGGGAATCAATAGAAAAATACTAAATCGTTCCATATGCAATCCGGAATTTTGGTTCTTTTCCAAATTTGTGATATTTTATAATACATTTAGGGGTAACTCGCAAATTATACCAATAAAATTACTTTATTTACATTCTCTTTTTTTACATTCTAAAGGAAATAAAAATGTTAGTGAAAAGAATATTACTAGAAAGAAAAAAAAAATAGATGTTTTTAGAACATCGAAAAAAAAACCCAAGAACAATATGGAGGCAGAACTTCAATTCTTAGTAAGAAATTTTTTGAATTTCCATTTAAACTGGAAAAATTTCTTAGGTCAAAAAATATTTAACAATGTAAAAGTATATTGTCTCCTTATTAGATTGACAAATTTAAGAAAAATTACTATAGCCTCTATTCAAAGAGGAGAACTAGGTCTAGATATTATGATGATTCAAAAACAGACGAATTTAACTCTTTCAGGCTTAAGGAAAAAGAAAAATAATAAATTTAGGAAAAAAGAACTATTTGTTATCGAACCAGTTCGCCTGTCTAGAAAAAATAATAAACAATTTTTTAAGTATAAAATGATGGGTTTTTCATTAATTCATAAGAATAAACGCAAAATTTATAAAAAATACTCAGAAAAAATTCATGTTAATAAGAAATTTTTTGATAAATACATTACAAGAACAAAAGATCAAAAGATAACAGAAAACAAAGAAAACGAGAAATTTAATTTACTTGTTCCTGAAAACATTTTATCTGCTAGACGTCGTAGAGAGTTGAGAATTAGAATTTGTTTAGATCCAAATAATATAAATAGTATGCATAGAAACACAATATTTTATAATGAAAATAAAGTCCAAAATTGTTTTAAAGTTTTGACTAAAAAAAGAAATGAGAAAGAGAAAAAAAAACTAATGAATTTCAAAATTTTTCTTTGGCCAAAATATCGATTAGAAGATTTAGCTTGTATAAATCGTTATTGGTTTAATACCCATAATGGAAGCCGTTTCAGTATAGTAAGGATACATATGTATCCGCGTGTGAAAATTCGTTAATCTAATTTTGTTTTCTATTTAGCATATGTATCTATCTATAGATAGATACATAGGTTAAACAAATACACGTATTTTGGTATGGCATTGATTTTAATTCAATGATGTATACATAAAAAAAAAGCATTAACAAAATTATCTTTTTTTATCTAATGTAATGTATACAATTCTTTTTTATATATCAAACTAGTCTCCTTTATACTATATCTATTTAAATTCTCTATTTCAATTGGATTGATTTCAGTTATCAAAAAAATTAGATTTCGGATTTCTATCAAAAAATTAAAAATGAGTGTCATTCTAATTACTGATCAATAAAAATATCTATAAAAATCGAGGAGAAGGAAAAACTTTTATTTTTTTATGGTAAAAAAGTCATTTATACCTGTTATTTCACAAGAAAAAAAAGGAAAAAAACCGGGATTGGTTGAATTTCAAATATTCAAATTTACCAATAGAATACGAAGACTTACTTCACATTTTGAATTGCACCGAAAAGACTACTCATCCCAAACAGGTTTACGTAAAATTTTGGGAAAACGGCAAAGATTACTGTCTTATTTGTCAAAGAAAGATGGAATACGGTATAAAAAATTAATCAATCAGTTTAATATTCGGCAGTCACAAATTCGTTAAATTGAAGAGTAATTTTCAATTATTCGATTTATTAGATCTTGAATTTGGATGAACTTTTTTTTTAAGCGATTCATAAAAGAATAAATCGAGCAAAAACCTATGAATATCTCAACGAAAAGAAAGGACTTCATGATAGTCAATATGGGGCCTCACCACCCATCAATGCACGGTGTTCTTAGACTTATTGTTACTCTAGATGGTGAGGATGTTATTGATTGTGAACCGATATTGGGTTATTTACACAGAGGAATGGAAAAAATAGCGGAAAACCGAACAATTATACAATATCTGCCTTATGTAACACGTTGGGACTATTTAGCTACAATGTTCACAGAAGCAATAACTGTAAATGGACCAGAACAGTTGGGAAATATTCAAGTACCTAAAAGAGCCAGCTATATCCGAGTAATAATGTTGGAGTTAAGCCGTATAGCTTCTCACCTACTATGGCTAGGACCTTTTATGGCAGATATTGGTGCACAAACACCTTTTTTCTATATTTTCAGAGAAAGAGAATTAATATATGATCTATTTGAAGCTGCCACAGGTATGAGAATGATGCATAATTTTTTTCGTATCGGAGGGGTAGCGACTGATCTACCTTATGGTTGGATAGATAAATGTTATGATTTCTGCGATTATTTTTTAACAAGTATTGCTGAATATCAAAAACTTATTACGCGAAATCCTATTTTTTTAGAACGGGTTGAGGGCGTCGGTGTTGTTGATGTAAAAGAAGTTATTAATTGGGGTTTATCAGGACCGATGCTTCGGGCTTCCGGAATACAATGGGATCTACGTAAAGTGGATAATTATGAATGTTACGAAGAATTTCATTGGGAAGTTCAATGGCAAAAAGAAGGAGATTCATTAGCTCGTTATTTAGTTCGAATTGGTGAAATGATAGAATCCATAAAAATTATTCAACAGGCTTTGGAAGGACTTCCCGGCGGTCCATATGAAAATTTAGAAATCCGCTGCTTTGATAGAGAAAAAGAGCCAGAATGGAATGAGTTTGAGTATCGATTTATTAGTAAAAAATCGTCTCCGAGTTTTGAATTGCCAAAACAAGAACTTTATGTAAGAGTTGAAGCCCCCAAGGGAGAATTAGGGATTTTTCTAATAGGGGATCAAAATGGTTTTCCTTGGAGATGGAAAATTCATCCGCCCGGTTTTATAAATTTGCAAATTCTTCCTCAATTAGTTAAAAGAATGAAATTGGCCGATATTATGACAATACTAGGTAGCATAGATATTATTATGGGAGAAGTTGATCGTTGAAATGATAATTGATTTAACAGAAATACAAGATATACATTTTTTTTTCAGATTGCAATTTTTGAAAGAGATATATGGAATTCTTTGGGTATTTGTGCCTATTTTTATTTTGATATTAGGAATTACTATAAGTGTACTAGCAATTGTATGGTTAGAAAGAGAAATATCTGCAGGGATACAACAGCGTATTGGACCTGAATACACCGGTCCTTTTGGAGTTCTTCAAGCTCTAGCAGACGGAACAAAATTACTTTTTAAAGAGAATCTTATTCCATCTAGAGGAGATATTCGTTTATTTAGTTTCGGCCCATCTATCTCAGTCATATCCATTATAATAAGCTATTCAGTAATTCCTTTTGGCTATAACTTTGTTTTATCTGATCTGAATATTGGTGTTTTTTTATGGATTGCTATTTCGAGTATTGCCCCCATTGGACTTCTTATGTCAGGATATGGGTCAAATAATAAATATTCCTTTTTGGGTGGTCTACGAGCAGCTGCTCAATCAATTAGTTATGAAATACCATTAACTCTATGTGTGTTATCGATATCTCTATGTGTGCTTCGTTGAGACATAAATTTTTTGATACTATTTCTTATAAGCCTCTCCTTATATTTAAAGTACAAAAAGAATCTATAAAGAATATATATATATTCTTTTCGCATTTGGATTGAATAATTGAATCAGATAGTTATATGAGTGCAATAAAACAGCTTTTTTTGAATATAATTTATAGAATACTCTATTACTTATAGAGAAAGTATGATGATTTCAAATTGCAGTAAAAATATTGAGTCTAATTTTCTATGTATAAGAATAAGGTGAAAAAATCAATGAAATTCTAGAATTAGATTCTATATATTATATTCTATGTATAGAAGTGGTTGTTTTTCCCAAGATTTGTTGATTAGTAATCCTGTCTTGAAGCGGACGCAAAAGACCAACCTTTTTCAAATTTTCAATATCATTTGTATGAATTAGCATACATATATTAACAAAATTAAAAAAAGGCATTAATATAATAAAAAAAATTAATGGATGGCTAGAAACACCAAAATACACAAAAGATTAGTAACGTATATTTCTTTTTTAAATTATCCAATTTATGTATAATATAAAAAGAATACTAATGGGGACTTGAAGTTGGTAGAAAAAATAAGGCAGTACTCCCCCCAATTCCGATCTAGAGTATACTTCCATCCATTGATTGAATAAATAACTATCAGGAACGAAATAATCCTTTAATTTTTTGAAGTCCCCTTTTGCTTGCACAAAAAGGAATAAGATAAGAGGTAAAAGTGATCTCCTTTTTCTTTTTTGTCTTATATACTCCATATTTATGGAGATAATCATAATTTAAAAAAAGAACATCTAATTATTTTTCGGAATCGAAAATGATGTGGGAGTTCTTGATAATTTTAAAAGAGTATTTTATGCAAAAATGAAATTAAGTTATTACTCAACAAATTTAATTTTGAATTTTTTAAAGGATGAGATCAATTCAGAAGTACCTTTTGTATTTTTTATTTATCTAAAGAAATTCAATAAATGTGCAAATGTTTTTATTTTTTAAATAAGTGTGTATTCATTTAAAAATTTTTTTTAGAACAGACAGAATTCCATGGGTCTAATTCAGAACCGTCCGAGAAAATAGAATCTTATCTATCTTAGGGATATATCAAGGGAGAAATAATTGGCCGGGTTCTTATATTTTTTTAAGGCTTTAAAGGAGCCGTATGAGATGAAAATCTCATGTACGGTTCTGTAATAGAGATGGTAACAGTAATGTCATCACCGACTAGGATTATCTAACAGTTTAAGTACAGTTGATATAGTTGATGCACAATCCAAATATGGTTTTTGGGGATGGAATTTGTGGCGGCAACCTATGGGTTTCCTCGTTTTTCTAATCTCTTCCCTAGCAGAATGTGAAAGATTACCTTTTGATTTACCAGAAGCGGAAGAAGAACTAATAGCGGGTTATCAAACCGAATATTCCGGTATCAAATTTGGTTTATTTTATGTTGCTTCCTATTTAAACCTATTCGTTCTCTTCCTTATTTGTAACAGTTCTTTATTTTGGTGGTTCAAATTTCTCTATTCCGTACATCTTCGTTTCTAATTTTTTTCAAATAAATAAAACATACGGAGTTTTTGTAACGATAATTGGTATCTTTATTACACTAGTTAAAACTTATTTATTCATATTCGTTTCTATCACAACAAGATGGACTTTGCCTAGGCTACGAATAGATCAATTATTAAATCTTGGGTGGAAGTTTCTTTTACCCATTTCTCTTGGTAATCTATTATTAACAACGTCGTCTCAACTGTTTTCACTGTAAAAAAAATGTGGACCTTCTATATTCAAAATTCAGAACTTGTTTTAAACAAGAGAAAGAAAAAAAATATTCAGAGCTATTCACGATATGTTCCTTATGGTAACTGAATTCATAAATTATAGTGAACAAATAATACGAGCTGCTAGATATATTGGTCAAGGTCTCATGATTACCTTATCTCATGCAAATAGGTTACCCGTAACTATTCAATATCCTTATGAAAAAATAATCTCATCAGAACGTTTTCGCGGTCGAATACATTTTGAATTTGATAAATGCATTGCTTGTGAAGTATGTGTTCGTGTCTGTCCTATAGATCTACCCATTGTTGATTGGAAACTAGAAACTGATATTCGAAAAAAACGGTTGCTTAATTACAGTATTGATTTTGGAATCTGTATATTTTGTGGTAACTGTATTGAGTATTGTCCAACAAATTGTTTATCAATGACCGAAGAATATGAACTTTCAACTTATGATCGCCACGAATTGAATTATAATCTAATTGCTTTGGGTCGTTTACCAGTATCAGTAATTGATGATTATACAATTCGAACAATTCAAATAAAATGATTTCAAAATTCTTCACAAAAATAATTGAATTTCTCTATATATAGAATAAAAAAAAAGATATTCTATTTTTTTGAAATGACTCTTTGGCATAAAGAAAAGAATGAAATTCCATTGATTCTATAACAACTGTACCTAATAACAATTCACATATCTTATCTTAGGATTTGGTGAATTTCTATGCACAGATAATTTTCGTATTTAACAAGTTTTTTCCTGGTCATATCAATAAGGTCATGAAATTTCTATTTATCTTTTATTTTACATATAATGGATTTGTCCGAATCGCTACATGATTTTATTTTAATCTTTCTTGGATCAGGTCTCATATTAGGAAGTCTAGGAGTAGTATTCTTTACGAATCCGATTTTTTCTGCTTTTTCATTGGGACTAGTTCTTGTTTGTGTATCTTTATTCTATATTTTATCAAACTCCCATTTCGTAGCTGCCTCACAGCTACTTATTTACGTGGGCGCTATAAATGTTTTAATAATATTTGCTGTGATGTTTATGAATGGTTCGGACTATTACCAAAATTTTCGTGTTTGGACCGTTGGGGATGGAATTACTTTGATGGTTTGTACCAGTATCTTTCTTTCACAAATAACTACTATTCTAGAGACATCATGGCACGGAATTATTTGGACGACAAGACCCAATCAGATTTTAGAGCAAGATTTGATAAGTACTAGTCAACAAATTGGAATTCATTTATCAACAGATTTTTTTCTTCCATTTGAACTAATTTCAATAATTCTTTTAGTTGCTTTAATAGGTGCAATTTTTGTGGCTCGCCAATAAGAAAGTTTTCGAACTAATAAAATAATATAAATTACATTTTGTTAGAATTTATTACATTTCTTTTTTGTTGAATTATATGTTAAGGAAAAAGAATATTTATGTATAAAGTATAAAATCTTTTTGCAAATACTTGATTTTGTTGTAGACTTATTATGTTAGGCAATAAAATCCGTTGAATTCATATTCATATCGAAATGAATAAAAATTGAAAAGGAGTTGGTCAATGATATTCGAGCATACACTTGTTTTGAGTGCTTATTTATTTTCTATAGGTATCTATGGATTGATCACGAGCCGAAATATGGTTAGAGCCCTTATGTGTCTTGAACTTATACTAAATGCAGTTAATATAAATCTCGTAACCTTTTCTGATTTTTTTGATAGGCGGCAACTAAAAGGAAATATTTTTTCAATTTTTGTTATAGCTGTTGCAGCCGCTGAAGCAGCTATCGGACCAGCTATTGTTTCCTCAATATATCGTAATAGAAAATCAACCCGTATCAATCAATCAAATTTGTTGAATAAATAGTATTATTCATAAAAAAAAGTCTAATTTTGAATAGTGTGTACTATATAATCCATTCAAATTAGCAGAAATGATATATCCTTTTTAATCATGTTTGCGTTTGCGAAAACAAAGATAAGAAATCAAAGTATCTTGGTTCTATTCTCTTATTAGTTATTAATCTATAAATATATTTTTAGTAGCAAAATTCTTATAAATCATTGATTCATCTGGTATATAATATAGATATATATATATAGATATATATATATCATATATAGATATATATAATTGGTTTACCAATTTACTAGATTGAAAATGTTGAATTTTTGATGTTCAAGGATTATGTTCCAATGTCACATTCAGTAAAGATTTATGATACATGTATAGGATGTACTCAATGTGTACGAGCCTGCCCAACAGATGTATTAGAAATGATACCTTGGGACGGATGTAAAGCTAAACAAATTGCTTCTGCCCCAAGAACAGAGGACTGTGTTGGTTGTAAGAGGTGTGAATCCGCCTGTCCGACGGATTTCTTAAGTGTTAGAGTTTATTTATGGCATGAAACAACTCGAAGCATGGGTCTAGCTTATTGATACGTTTCAAAAAGAACCGCATACAAGTACTTTTTTTTACTGGCAAAAACCCGGGCTCAAAATAAAAAAATATTTTGAGCCCGGGTTTTTGTAGTCTAAGTATATCTTATTTTTATCACGAATTATTTTCCTTGGTTAACAACAGTTGTAGTTTTGCCAATAGTCGGAGGTTCTTTAATTGTCTTATTTCCCCATAAAGGAAATAAGACAATTAAATGGTATACTTATTGTATATGTTTCATAGATCTCCTTCTAATAACCTATGTATTTTGTTATCATTTCGAATTAGATGATCCACTAATCCAATTGACAGAAAATTATAAATGGATCCATTTTTTTGACTTTTACTGGAGATTCGGAATAGATGGACTCTCTCTAGGACCCCTTTTATTAACGGGATTTATCACTACGTTAGCTACGTTATCAGCTCAACCGGTTACTCGAGAATCTAAATTATTCTATTTTCTAATGTTAGCAATGTATAGTGGTCAACTAGGAACATTTTCTTCTCAAGACATTTTACTTTTTTTCATCATGTGGGAATTAGAATTAATTCCCGTTTATCTACTTTTATCTATGTGGGGTGGAAAAAAACGTTTGTATTCAGCTACAAAGTTTATTTTGTACACTGCGGGAAGTTCTGTTTTTTTATTACTGGGAATTCTGGGTATGGGTTTCTATAGTTCTAATGAACCAACATTAAATTTTGAATCATTAACTAATCAATCATATCCCGTGGCACTGGAAATAATCTTCTATATGGGATTTCTTATTGCTTTTGCTGTCAAATCACCAATTATACCCTTACATACATGGTTACCTGATACCCATGGAGAGGCGCATTACAGCACTTGTATGCTTTTAGCCGGAATATTATTAAAAATGGGAGCATATGGGTTGGTTCGAATTAATATGGAATTATTATCTCGCGCTCATTCTATATTTTGTCCCTGGTTAATGTTATTAGGTTCCATTCAAATAATCTATGCAGCTTCAACATCTCTTGGTCAACGCAATGTAAAAAAAAGAATAGCTTATTCCTCGGTCTCTCATATGGGTTTCTTAATTTTAGGAATTGGTTCTATAAGCGAGACAGGGCTGAATGGGGCTATTTTACAAATAATCTCTCACGGATTTATTGGTGCTGCCCTTTTTTTCTTGGCGGGAACTAGTTATGATAGACTACGTCTTCTTTATCTCGACGAAATGGGTGGAATGGCTATCCCAATGCCAAAAATATTCACGATTTTCACTACCTTATCGATGGCTTCTCTTGCATTACCGGGCATGAGCGGTTTTGTTGCAGAATTTATAGTATTATTGGGAATAATTACCAATCAAAAATATCTTTTCATCACAAAAATACTCATAACTTTTGTAACTGCAATTGGAATGATATTAACTCCTATTTATTTATTATCTATCTTACGTCAAATGTTTTATGGATACAAGCTTTTTAATAAACAAAATTCTTATTTTTTTGATTCGGGGCCACGAGAATTATTTATTTCAATTTCTATCCTTATACCCGTAATAAGTATTGGCATTTATCCAGATTTTATTTTTTCAATTTCGGCTGACAAGGTTGAAGCTATTCTCTCTCATTTTTTATAGATAGTTTTTGGGAATAAATGAAAAAGAAAAAATAGAAATCAATCCGATGCACAATAAAAAAAAATGGATTTCTTTTTGTATTTTCTTAATTACATAAAAATGAAATTGAATTCTAATTGAATATTTTTGTTGTTTGTGAGAACCCCTTGAATCAATATTACATTACTTGATTCAATGGGGTCTTAATCATTTTATTGGGAGTTTTTTTTCTTATTCTATAGAATGTTCCCAATATTTGTGAATTTTTTTAAATTAATTAGGTGTAAATGAACCATAACTATGTAGTCCTATTCCTAAAAGATTTATCCCTAAATAACATATCCAAATTATAAGAAAGCCTATGGAGGCCACTATTGAAGAATTTCTATATTCCAATTTTTTATTTTTTCTAGTATGTAAATAAATTGCGAAAATAGTCCAAGTAATAAAAGCCCAAGTTTCCTTTGGATCCCAATTCCAATATGATCCCCATGCCTCATTAGCCCATACTGCTCCAGATATATTACCTATTGTTAAAAAGATAAAACCTAGACTAATAGTACGGTAACCCCAACGATCCAATTGTTGAATAAATTGATATCTATAATAATTTCTATAAGACGAATAAAACGGAAAAGGAGTTTGTTGTAAAATATTCTTTTTATCATTCATATTCATATATTTGATTTCAGCAAAAGAAAAGGATTCATTAAAAAAAAACAAAGTCTTGCTTTTACCAAGAATTTGTATGAGTTCTTGAAATGTAATGACTAAAATAGCCACTGATATTAATGATCCACATAAAAGAGTTGTATAACCCAATATCATCATACTTACGTGCATCATTAACCAATGGGACTGTAAAGCAGGCACTAATTTTAAGGATTCATGCATTTCGGTTAAAAGACCCGAAGTAGCAAAGCCTTGGGTAAAAAGAATACTTGGTGTTATTATTGTATTGAAATAGTCATTTTTTTGTTTTTTGAAGCAAAGAACCATATAAAAGATAGAAAAAGTCCATGAAAGAAATATTAATGATTCATATAAATTACTAAATGGTAAATGGCCTGAAAAAATCCAACGAGTAACTAACAATCCTGTGATACAAAAAAAGGTTATTATCATGCCTTTTTTGAACAAATTGTATAATCCTATGATTTCATTGCCTAATAATAAGGTTATCAAATGAATTGAAATTAAAATAGATACGACCGAAAAGGATATATGAGTTAATATATGCTCTAAAGTGGAAAATACCATATAGAATGAAAAAATAGAAATACTTGGAATAGAAATAATAATTCTTTATAGGAACTTTTTTTTAGAAGATAAGATGCCGCTACTCGGACTCGAACCGAGATGCTCTAGCACTGCTTCCTAAGAGCAGCGTGTCTACCAATTTCACCATAGCGGCTGACTCGAAACCATAATAACCCAATTTTAGTCAATTGTCGAGATTCAAAGAATCAATTAAAACACAATATTTGTTTACTAAACATTCAATAAAATAATTTTAAAGAATTCTATTAGAATCTATTAAATATAGAATGTAAATATCATAATATAGAATGTAAATATCCTAAATTCATAACTGAATCTTATATTCTATATCAATTTTATATTCATATTTTTGTATTTAAAAAAGAGTCGTTGAATCCAGTTAATTGAAATTATTCTAACGTTTATATTTGTTACAGAAAAAGCTTTTTGAATTCCCCGTAAAAATAGATTGCCCTAATGAAAAAGCTTTTAATGCTGTAAAATATCCCTTCTTTTTCCATAAAGTGTTCCGAATAAGTTTTTTTGATATAGACGTGCGCTTTTTTGGAACTGCCATAGAATTAGTATAGTTTTTTATTGTTATAGAATTTTATGTGAAAGACATTTTGCGGTAAATGAAAATTAAGTTTATCTCTAATTAGACATATATTTTATATATTTGAATTTCCATTTTTGTTTTTATTATATTTATAATAAGAATATAATACTTTTTAGAAAGTTTTCCCCAAATCGCTATTTCTTATTGTAATAAAAACTTAATTAGTTAAGTTAAATTTAATGAACTAAACCAATGTTCAAAAAATATTGTCCAAAGAGTCAGAATAATGAATAATCGATTATTCTATTTTATTAAATTCTATCTTTCTTTGTTATTAACCGAAACCATTCCTTTACTTTACAAAAAAGATAAAAGAAAAACCTAAGAAACCAAATTCATTAGAATCCTAATTTTTTTTCTTTATTGTATGGAATATACACATCAATATTCATGGATCATACCTTTTATTCCATTCCCAGTTCCGATGTTAATAGGAGTGGGACTTCTACTTTTTCCCACTGCAACGAAAAATATTCGCCGTATTTGGGCTTTTCCTAGTATCTTATTGTTAACTATAGTTATGATTTTTTCGCTTGATTTGTCTATTCATCAAATCAAGAATAGTTTGTTTTTTCAATATGTATGGTCTTGGACCATAAATAATGATATTTCTTTAGAGTTTGGGTACTTGATCGATTCACTTACTTCTATTATGTCAATATTAATTACTACGGTTGGCATTCTCGTTCTTATTTATAGTGATAATTATATGTCTCATGATCAAGGATATTTGAGATTTTTTGCTTATCTTACTCTTTTTAATATTTCAATGTTGGGATTAGTTACTAGTTCGAATTTGATACAAATTTATTTTTTTTGGGAATTAATTGGAATGTGTTCTTATTTATTAATAGGCTTTTGGTTCACCCGCCCTATTGCGGCAAATGCTTGTCAAAAAGCATTTGTAACGAATCGTGTAGGGGATTTTGGTTTATTATTGGGAATTTTAGGTCTTTATTGGATAACGGGTAGTTTGGAATTTCGGCATTTGTTTCAAATTATAAATAATTTGATTTCTAAAAATGAAATGAATATTTTTTTTTTTACTCTGTTTGCCCTCTTGCTATTTTGTGGCTCAGTTGCAAAATCTGCCCAATTTCCTCTTCATGTATGGCTACCCGATGCTATGGAGGGACCTACTCCAATTTCTGCCCTTATACATGCTGCTACTATGGTAGCCGCTGGAATTTTTCTTGTGGCTCGTCTTTTTCCTCTTTTCATAGTGCTACCCAAAATAATGAACGCAATAGCTTTTATAGGTATAATAACAGTAATATTAGGAGCTACTTTAGCTATTGCTCAAAAAGATATTAAGAAAAATTTGGCCTATTCTACAATGTCTCAATTGGGTTATATGATGTTAGCTTTGGGTATGGGATCTTATCGAGGTGCTTTATTTCATTTGATTACTCATGCTTATTCAAAAGCATTGTTGTTTTTAGGATCTGGATCCATTATTCATTCAATGGAAGCTCTTGTCGGATATTCTCCAGCTAAAAGTCAAAATATGGTTTTTATGGGCGGTTTAACAAAACATGTACCAATTACAAAAACTTTTTTTTTAGTGGGTACACTCTCTCTTTGCGGTATTCCACCCTTTGCCTGTTTTTGGTCTAAGGATGAGATTCTTAATGATAGTTGGTTGTATTCACCAATTTTTGCAATAATAGCTTGTTCTGCAGCAGGATTAACTGCATTTTATATGTTTCGAATTTATTTACTTGTTTTTGAGGGATATTTAAACGTTCATTTTTTGAATTTTAATGGAAAAAAAAATAGTTCATTCTATTCAATATCTTTATGGGGGAAGAAACAAGTAAAACTTAAAAGAAAAAACGAAAATTTTTTCTTAGTTTTACTAAAAATAAAAAAGAATGAAATAACTTCTTTTTTTATCCGGAAGAGATATCTACATCGCGTTAATCAAAATATTAAAAATATAAAACATCTTGTTTTTGGTATTATGCATTTTGGCACTAAAAAAACTGCTTGTTTATATCCTAATGAATCTAACAATACTATGCGATTTTCTATGCTTATTTTAGCGCTCTTTACTTTATTCGTTGGTGCTGTAGGAATTTCTTTCAGTCAAGACGGAATACATTTGGATATTTTATCAAAATTGTTAATTCCGTTTATAGATCTTTTACATAAAGATTCAGAAAATTTTATGAATTATTATGAATTTTTCACAAACGCAACTTTTTCTTTGAGTTTCACTTTTTGGGGAATATTTCTAGCGTCTTTTTTTTACAAATCGGTTTATTCCTATTTAAAAAATTTGAATTTATTAAATTTATTTGAAAAAAGTTTTCTTAAAAAAAATGTTGCCGATCATTTTCAAAATATCATATATAATTGGTCGTATAATCATGGTTATATAGATCTTTTTTATGAAAAATCTTTAATTGCTAGTATCAGAAGATTAGTGAAATTAAATTCTTTTTTTGATAAAAAAAGAATTGATGGAATTACGAATGGAATAGGTATTACAAGTTTTTTTCTAGGAGAAGCTATCAAATATGTGGGGGGGGGGCGAATAGCTTCGTATATATTATTGTATATTCTAGATATATTAATCTTTCTAGTAATTTTATTGTTACATCGAAACAAATAAATATTGATGAATCTCATGAATATGGAACTCGGTAAGAAAAGGGGATTTAAAAATTGAAAAAGAAGATTCTGAAAGAATCTTCTTTGAATACTAAAATTACGTATTGAATTTGGATTCTTGTATCCATAATTCAAAAAGTTTTTTTGACTATTGCCGAAGAACTGAAATAAAAGATAGGGTATAGCTATGACAGTTATTGTATGGGGTCTACCCAATGCTAAATGCAAAGGCGCATAATAGATAGACATGAACATTATGAGCTGTCCCGTAATAAACCCAGTTGTTGCTGCTATTTTCTTCTCGGTTCCTTCTTCCACAAGTCTAGCTCGAAGAAGGAAGAGATAAGAGGGCCCTATGGAAAATGTGGTCATAAATCCATAATAGAGTCCGACCACAACTATCGAATTCATTATCTTCATGCATAAGAATACTAGATTCTCCAGTATAAAAGATTGAAAAATCATCTCAAACCTCTCTTTTTCTTTTCTATTGCAATTTTTGGATTATTATATAACGATTTTTCAATTTTCAATTTTGCATAATTTTCCATTTATAGAAATAGATAGACTAGAAATAGAAACGACATCTCTTATCTCAATAACACCAAAGATAGGGATATTAAATGAATGGAATTAGTTTATGGATGTAATATAATGAAATAGAGCCAGTTTGAGG
>NW_028196785.1:0-5000 GCF_037176805.1 Vigna unguiculata
ATTGTCGATGTGAAAACACAGAGACAAAAGGCTGATCTTTGAATAGGAAAAAGAGTGGATCCACGGGGTCCCAAATGAATTGGCTTATTCGAAAAAAGCCCTGTTCTTTGGAAGATCTATCTCGTGTCTGGTACTGCATGGTTCCACCCTGCAAGAACTCTGAATCATTCTCTTGAAGCTCATCCTCTTCATCATAAATGATCCGCTTGTCCCGAAATGACCTGGCCCAATAGGGAAATCCCAAATTATTGGGCCTTTCAATACAATCAAATAGAAAGCCCCAAGGGCGCCATATTCTAGGAGCCCAAACGATGTGATTGAAAAAATCCTCCTCTATCTGTTGCGGGTCGAGGACTCCTCCCCCTTCTTCAAACTCCGATTCATATTTTTCATAGAGAAATCTCTGATCAACGATAGAATAAGATCCATTTTGAATCCTATTTAAGGGATTCCTTGGTTCGGACCGAAGAAGCAATGTCACTCGATCCTTATCAAATTGACTGCAATCTTTTTCTGTACGTGAGGATCCCACCAGAGCGCCTTCTACTTCTAATAGGCCATGAACTAGATCATAATTCTTCTCAACGAGTCCATAAGATGTGATCCCATTTTTTTCATCAGGTCCGGGTAGAGACCAAAGGTCTTGAGCGACCGATCCGGCAGAACAACTCAAAAGGTAAAGAAGTATCGTTAATTTCTTCATACTCGTTCCAAGTTCGAAGTACCATTTGTACAAATAAGAATCCCCCCCGTCACATGATTTCTTCTTCATATAGATAGATATAGGATCTATGGAGCAATTACTTAGAAGTACATTTTGTGAAACAGCCCTTCCTATCTGATAGAAAAGGATCCCATGATCCTGAACCGATCTTACCTGAGATCGGAAATCCCAAGTTTGTCTATGAAGAACAGAACTAATTATATTAGTGTCTATGATGGATTTTTTTTGTATAATACTAATCGATAGGGCCTCATTGTTAAGTGCTACAAGATCTCGTACATTTGAACCCATCGTCGTGGACCCGAATCCATTAGTATGGGACATTTTCTTTTCCAAGTGAAATCCCCTAGTATATGAAAGAGTGAAAAAGTGTTTTCGTTGTTGTGGAATAAGAAGCCTTCGTATCTTAATGCATGTATTGAATTTATTCGGAGCTATTAGAGCTGGATCTACTTTTTGGGGAATATGAGTCGAAGCAATAACAAGAATATTTCTAGTGGAACATCTTTCACAATCCCTGGAGAGATAGTTCACTAAAAGACCGAGGGATAAGTAATTCGACTCAGTCACATCCAGATCATGAATGTTAGGAATCCATATTATGCAAGGAGACATTGCTTTTGCTAATTCGAAGTGAAAGGTGATATAAAATCGGTCTATTTCTGGCATCATATCCATAGTTAGCGTATTCATCATAGTTAGAAGCTCCAGCTCCATATCAAGGTCACGGTCGATATCGTCACTATCGTCACTATCAATATCGTCACTATCATCAATATAGTCACTATTATCAATAAGAAAACCCTTAGGCTTGTTATCCAGGAACTAGTTCAGAAATACTGTAATGAAAGGAACATAGGAGTTTGTCGCTAGGTATTTGACCAAATAGGATCGTCCAGTTCCTATAGAACCTATCACTAAAATACCCCTACTAGGGGGAGGTAGGGCTAAGCGGAGCGAAAAGGGTTTTCCATGAGATGGGAAATGCAAACTATTAGCCCCCCACAAGGTGTGTGAATAAGTAATTGTCCTGATAATTAGCAAGGAATATACGTCTTTCTACTAAACAGGATGTATTGAATTCATAAATCATTAGATACTTTTTTTGAATGACAACTAAGTATCGTAAGTAAATTGCTCCCGTTGTTGTCACTTATTTGATAACCAGAGTTATTCTTTGATAAAAGATCACTATGAGTAAGACTCAATAGAATTTGATCAATCCTTTTTTCTGTTGTTAAGGTAGAAAACTGAACCAAGAATTCTTTTTCTTTATCATCAATCGAATCAGTGTTCGAGACCCAGGATTCTATTTGATCATCAATCCAATCACCATTCACGTTTTTTATTTTTCTTATCAAGGAATAGATTGCTTTACTTGGATGACTTAGATGTCTCGTATTTCTCGAAAAAGCGATTCGATTGATGGGATTTGGTATAATACTTATGAGATCGATGAGATTCCAATATTTATTCTTAGAACGTATGGATTTGACCCCATAAGCGGGACCACCACCCCATAGCATGTTGCTACCAAAAGCAAAACTCCGTATTTCTTCTAGAGAATCTCCTAATTGTTCCAGAGCAACTAGAAAGATATTCTTTAACCAGAAAGAATTCAGTTCAGATGTAGGATACCTATCCAGAAGTTTTCGCAACTCAATCATGTATGATGGAATCATCAAAGATTTTACCTTTTCGAACTCTGTCTGTAACTCACTATAGACTCGAGAAACAAAGAGAAGATGTGTACGAACGAGATATCCAGCAACAAGGAGAAGGAAAAGGATTGAATAGAAGAACTCCTGAACATTTAGCGATCTCAGATTGTGTCGATATCAATAGTAACTCATTATTTCGATGAGTCATTTCTTCGGACAGAAGAAGATTATGGAAACAATTACCCGGAAACTCACTTATCAGATTCCATTGTGGAAGACACAATGGAATCTGACGATTCGCCATAATATATCTGACCCATGCATAATATCATGAAAAATGGATACAAATTTTTGGCTGCTACTTAGTATCGGCAATAGGTCTGAAAAAAGTATCTAAAAATATGAAATTTAGATATTTGTACCCCGTCGAGGTAAGGAACCATGGTATATATGTTTGGAATAGATTCCATTTTGAGAGAGTTGAAAAAAACACTATCTTGTTGAAAGGTTCTATACATCTGACCTTTCTCAAGGCATTTTTGTAGACAAGAACTCCGTTTTTTCCTTTTTTCGGATGGTAAATATTTCTCAGAACATGGAGTGTGAATCCAACCCATGTTTGAATTGAAATTGAGATACTGATACAAGTTCTTCCCTTCTGAATCAGGTATATTCATATCTGAAAGAGGTTGACAATAAGTTTTTTCAAAATGGACTATTTGTCCCTCTGTTAGAGGTGTTCCAGAAATGTCTGCGATCGAGTAAATAGCTCCACGAACGAATGGATCGTATCGAATTGGAAAATGGAAAGATTTGTAGAAGTTATACCCTTCGTCGCCACTTTGCGGAAAAATCGTTAGGTATCAATATGTTAGATACCTGTAACTCGATTGGTGAAATAGTATCTCTCTTCAAAAAAGCATGTTTTTTTTTGACCATCGCAAAAAGAAAAGATTTTGTTTGCGAATGAACAAGATTTTGAGGAATTGTCCATACGTAAAATCATAATTATTGATACGGGCCTTTTCCACATAAAAAGGGTATCTTTTGTTACAATAGAAGCAGAAGTGATATTGATTATTCAAGAATCGAAGTCGATTTGCTTTATAAAAATAGTATATCAATGAACTTCTATGAAATGGTTTCACGGGATTCAGCCAATTGTCTGGATCGTGGGATATCATTGAGAAATAGGAATCTGTGTTATCAAAAGATTTCCTGCGATTCTTTCTAGTATGGAATGAGTCAATCATCCACTTTGGTATCTTATTGAACAAAAATGGTGATATTGTTCCTCCATTGATCAAGAATTTCGATTTTTGGGAAGTATCTGGTCATCCAATAATAAGGGTTTCCTTTTTTTCAAATGAAAGATTTGAAGACCTATTGATTCTAATAACTGATTACAGAGTGGATCATTCGGACCTTCAATTCATAGATGTGGATCTCGGACCTATGAATGGGGATACCCCCAAAACTCACAAATAAAAAGAAGGATGAAGTGAGTTAGACAAAAAGAGAAGAAACTTGGGCAAAAAAAGAAGTAAACTTGACAAAAATAAACAAAGTGACTTAGACAAATCTTTTTTGTCGATAACCTCAGACCAATCAATCGAATATTGATTAATATGTAATCGATCGAACACTACTTGTAAACGGCTATTCTGCTCAGAAATGAAATAGTCCAAAATGTTCCTGGAAATTCTTGCTCCCATTGGACCATTTGTATCTATATACATTAGGATCCCAATTCATAGATCTCTCCGTTCGAGAAATCAATATAAGTCAAAATAAGAGGATCGAACCACTTCTTCTGACTCTTTTTCAAATTTGATAAATGTTGGTTGATCGTGTATTTCATTCTAGTTCGATGATTCAGAGTATCATTTCCTATTTGATACCTTTGAATTCCATATTCGAAGTTGCAATTGAATCGATTCAATACATTTCTTATGTAACCATGGGTGCTATATTGGATTTGAATCAGATTTCGGATCAATCTATATTGATTGACTGCCTCCATTATGTTGTTGCTAGCAAATACAACTATTTTAGGTTTTGGATCTTCCACATTATTTCCGCAAGAGGTCTGGACCCATTTTTTTATGATCCTTCGATAAAAAGATTCATTCTCTTCATAAAAAAGAGGAGGTAGAACCAATAAAGAGTGCTTTTTCGATTCATCCCTGGAGTTCAATAACTCATTCAAGAAATGTTTTTGATCCAATCCGGAGGAATCCATAGAAAAATCAAATTCCTTATGATACACCAGATCCGGCTCGGTTATTGATAGAGTGAATAGATCTGCCATTTCTTGAAATATATCTTCTGATTCAAAATCGTGGTGTAACGTGTATCTCCCCCTGTTCCGGTCATGGAATAGATGAAATAAACCCCAAAATGGATTTTTGTTCAAGAATGAAATCTTATTGGAACTGTCCAGTTCACCCTTTGGAACCATATCACATCCTCGATAGGATGAAATAGGATGAATTGAGACGGTATTTTGTAAGTACATAATTATCTTGAATAAATTCACTATTTCTTTCTTTTCCGATCGCCTGGAAAAAGCAAGATGTTTCTTTTGTTCTTTTTTCAACAATTTCTGATCTCTA
>NW_028196785.1:10000-47500 GCF_037176805.1 Vigna unguiculata
GGGAATTGGAGAGATAAAGATTCAAAAAAGAATCGATCTGATTCAAGTCATAATATATATGGGATTTCCAAAGTTATTAATAGAGGGTAAGCCTCAAAAAATCGAAGAATTACAGACGAATATGCACAAAAAACTGAATTGTGTGAATAGAAAACTAAACATTGCTATTGTAAAAGTTACAAATGCTTATAAACACCCTAATATTCTTGCAGAATTTATAGCTGGACAATTAAAGAATAGAGTTTCATTTCGTAAAGCAATGAAAAAAGCTATTGAATTAACTGAACAAGCAGGTACAAAAGGAGTTCAAGTACAGATTGCAGGACGTATTGATGGAAAAGAAATTGCACGTGTCGAATGGATCAGAGAAGGTAGGGTTCCTCTCCAAACCATTCGAGCTAAAATTGAATATTGTTGTTATACAGTTCGAACTATTTATGGAGTTTTAGGGATAAAAGTTTGGATATTTTCGAAATAAAGAAAAATATGTCCTTCTTTCTATTCAATAATTCAATGTCCTATTTTGATTTTATATAAAACAAAAAAGAAAAAATTACTCGATTTTGATTCTCAAAAATTTATCTATTTTATAAGATTGAATCGACTAAAAAAAGAAATTAATCATTTTATAGAGGATTGCCATGCTTAGTGTGTGACTCGTTAGTTTTTTAGAATGATTAAAAAAAAAAAAGAAACCGGTTAATAGTATCAATTCATTTAAAAAGAACTAATAACCAACACATCACTTCGGATTATCTAGATCTAAAGAATTAGTCAAAAGAAAAAAAATTTAATAAAAAAAGAATATAGCAACTGAAAAATTGTGAAAGATAAAAGAAAAAAAAGATTATTTAGTTGTAAAGCAATAAAAATATATAGATAAAAGAAAAGGTGAAAGAAAGAGATTAAAATATATCAATGATATAGAATTCGAATATGTAAAGGTCTATGGGTCATCTCAGAAAAGATAGTGTATTAAAGCATCCTTAAAAATAAAAAAGAATAATATATATATTTTTTTTTTATTTTTAATGTCAATAAATTAAGAGCTCTGAATCAAGAAAAACTGATAATATTGATTCACGAAAAAAGAAATGAATATTCTATTCTAAAAAAATTTTATTAATTTTTAGCTATGAGAAAGGCTCCATTGTCGAATTAAAACCTAACCATTAATCGAGAGGCGATGGGAACGACGAAACCTGCAAATACTTAAGACTTAAGATTTTATTAAAAAAATCTTAAAGAAAACAAATCTTAATGATTTCTTAGGTGGGATGGCGGAAGAAACCTAAAAACAATCCATTTTTTAGGAGTTGTACCCTACATTAACATCTGAATTTCATTACATCTGAATTTGAGAATAAAAGAGTAAATATTCGCCCGCGAGAATTTTTCTTTTATTGAATTTTTTTATATTTTTGCCAATTCTAAGAATCGATATTGAAAACAAGATCTAAAAATTTCGAAGATTGTATGAAATCTCAAAAAATACCGAGATTTCGTTATTTACTAAACATATGACTATTTCTATTATTTTATCGATTAGATAGAATCTATATCCATATAGATATAGATATTTGAATTACTTCATTCGCGAGGAGCCGTATGAGGTGAAAATCTCATGTACGGTTCTGTAATAAAGATGGAATTGAAAAACAACCATCAATTATAACCCCCAAAGAACCAGATTTCGTAAACAACATAGAGGAAGAATGAAGGGAATATCCTATCGAGGTAATAATATTTGCTTCGGAAGATATGCTCTTCAGGCACTTGAGCCAGCTTGGATAACATCTAGACAAATAGAAGCGGGACGGCGGGCAATGTCAAGAAATGTTCGCCGAGGTGGACAAATATGGGTACGTATTTTTCCAGACAAACCGGTTACAGTAAGACCTACTGAAACACGTATGGGTTCAGGAAAAGGATTTCCCGAATATTGGGTAGCTGTTGTTAAACCTGGGAAAATACTTTATGAAATGGGTGGTAGTACCAGAAAATATAGCAAGAAAGGCTATTTCAATAGCATCATCCAAAATGCCGATACGAACTCAATTCATTATTTCAGGATAATAAAAGAGAACCAAAGAAAATAGGTCTTTAGAATGAAAAGAAAAAAGGCAATAATAGGTTCCTTTTTTTTTGAACACAAAATATTTTTACTTCCTTTTTTAGATTGAAATAATAAAAAAATGATATGATTCAACCTCAAACTCATTTGAATGTAGCGGATAACAGCGGAGCACGTGAACTGATGTGTATTCGAATCCTAGGAGCTAGTAATCGACGATATGCTTATATTGGCGACATTGTTGTTGCTGTAATCAAACAAGCAGTACCAAATACGAACTTAGAAAAATCTGAAGTGATCAGAGCTGTAATTGTACGTACTTGTAAACAACTAAAACGTAGCAACGGTATAATAATTCAGTATGATGATAATGCTGCAGTTATAATTGATCAAGAAGGAAATCCAAAAGGAACTCGAATCTTTTGCGCAATCGCCCGGGAATTGAGACAGTTAAATTTCACTAAAATAGTTTCATTAGCACCTGAGGTATTATAAGAGGAAACCACGATATGGATATATTCTTTTTTTGTGAAATAGATAAATGTATCTATTTTATCTCAAAAATATATCTTTTGTAATAATTATTATTTTGAAGAATTCGTACTTATAAGTTTTAGAAGTAGCCATTTTTCTTTATTTCAGATTTATACTTGAAAACCTAAACAATATCTATATCTATCTATATATAGATATGGGCGAACGACGGGAATTGAACCCGCGCATGGTGGATTCACAATCCACTGCCTTGATCCACTTGGCTACATCCGCCCTTATAGTAAAAATGATCTATATCTCAAATTCTACCTTTTCATTATCCTTTTTTTTCTAACAAAGGAAAAAAAAAAAGATAAGGAATCATTAAATCAATCAAAAACGTATGTATAAATCTATAGAAATCTAAAAAAAAGATTACTAATCCAATATCCAATATAAAGGAGCAATATTAACAAAGTTGATATTGCTCCTTTATTTTTAAACAAAAACTCGTCTACTTTAAATTAAGATCAAAATTTTATCCATTAACAGATGGAGCTTCCATCGCAGCTAGATCTAGAGGGAAATTATGAGCATTACGTTCATGCATTACTTCCATACCAAGGTTAGCTCGGTTAATAATATCAGCCCAGGTATTTATTACACGACCTTGACTATCAACTACGGATTGGTTGAAATTAAAACCATTTAAGTTGAAAGCCATAGTGCTGATACCTAAAGCGGTAAACCAAATACCTACTACAGGCCAAGCAGCTAGGAAGAAATGTAAAGAACGAGAATTGTTGAAACTTGCATATTGGAAGATTAATCGGCCAAAATAACCATGAGCAGCTACAATATTATAAGTTTCTTCCTCTTGACCAAATCTGTAACCTTCATTAGCGGATTCATTTTCTGTGGTTTCCCTGATCAAACTAGAAGTTACCAAGGAACCATGCATAGCACTGAATAGGGAGCCGCCGAATACACCAGCTACACCTAACATGTGAAATGGATGCATAAGAATATTATGCTCAGCCTGAAATACAATCATAAAATTGAAAGTACCTGAAATTCCTAGAGGCATACCATCCGAAAAGCTTCCTTGACCAATAGGATAGATCAAGAAAACAGCAGTAGCGGCTGCAACAGGAGCTGAATATGCAACAGCAATCCAAGGACGCATACCCAGACGAAAACTAAGTTCCCACTCACGACCCATGTAGCAAGCTACACCAAGTAAGAAGTGTAGAACAATTAGTTCATAAGGACCGCCGTTGTATAACCACTCATCAACAGAAGCTGCTTCCCAGATCGGATAAAAATGCAAACCTATAGCCGCAGAAGTAGGAATAATCGCACCAGAAATGATATTGTTTCCATAAAGTAGAGATCCAGAAACAGGCTCACGAATACCATCAATATCTACTGGAGGGGCAGCGATAAAAGCGATAATAAATACAGAAGTTGCAGTCAATAAAGTAGGAATCATCAAAACACCAAACCATCCAATGTAAAGACGATTTTCGGTGCTGGTTATCCAATTACAGAAGCGACCCCATAGGCTTTCGCTCTCGCGTCTCTCTAAAATTGCAGTCATGGTAAAATCTTGGTTCATTTAATCATTAGGGACTCCCAAGCACAAAAATTCTCTATAATGCGAGAATTTGAGGACTTGTTATTCAACAGTATAACATGACTTATATACCAGTGTCAACCAATACTAATATCCATAGTATGTTCTTATTCATTAGTATGTTCTTATTCATTTCGGTTTATCCGAATTTACCTTGTTTATCCCATTTCATTGATTCATAAAAAAAGTTTATTTTCTATATATCATTCTATTTATAGAAATAGAGAATAGAAATATAGATATAATACAACATCGATCTACAAAAATGAGTTGCCCGGGACTTGAACCCGGAACTAGTCGGATGAAGTAGATAATTTATTCTTGAATAAAATTCAACAATAGAATAAAACAAGAAAAAATCCCTCCCCAAGCCGTGTTTGCAGTTTTCATTGCACACGGCTTTCCCTATGTATACATCTAAACCTTAATTACTTGCCTAGCAAAAGACTCTAAGAAAGTGAAATATAATATTTAATTCATTAACCCCGAATCTTGACTCTGACTACATGAGCATTTCAAAATCCTATATATAGATATAGAAGACTAAAAAAAATGATTTTTTTATCCTCATTGAATAAAAAGAAGGAAGTTCGTTTTATCAATTTACACCGATTTAAAAAATAACATAACCTATTTTCAATTATAAATAATTGACGAAATCGTTTCTTAAAAGAATATCCAAATACCAAATACGACCTCTATAAAACCTACGCAAAGTAAAAGAAGTTCTTGGAAAAATCAAAGAAAAAAGATCTTCTTCTGTAAAAAATTCTTGCAATAATTTTTCTGAACTTAATTTTTTCAAATAAATGCGCACAGTACTTTTATGCTTACGAGCCAAAGTTTTTATACAAGAAAACCGAAGTATATATTTTATTTGATAGAAACTCTTTTTTTTTGCAGATCCATTGTAATAATGAGAAAAATTTCTGCATATGCGCAAAAACCGGTCAATAATATCAAAATCAGATAAATTGGCCCAAACCGGCTTACTAATAGGATGACCCATTACATTACAAAATTTTGTTTTAGCCAATGATCTCATTAGAGGAATAATGGGAACTATTGTATCAAGTTTTTTTATAACAATTTTAATAAGAAATGAATTTTGCAACATTTGACTTCGTACTACTGAAAGATTTAGTGGAATACTTAAAAAATAGCCTAAAAAGTGAAATGAATACTGAGATAATTCGTTTATATAGATCGTTTCTAGTCCAGCCCAAATATCAAAATGACATTGCCATAAATATATAAAATAGTATTTCCATTTATTTATCAAAAAAGGAGTATTCTTTAAAACCAGAATTGATTTTCCTTGATATCTAACATAATGGATGAAAGTATCCTTAAAGAAGAAGAAAGTATATGAACAATTCTTAGTAGATACTTCTACAAGATGTTTTATTTTTTCATAGAAAAAAATTCGCTCAAAAAAAACGCGAAAATGTTTTAACTGTAACTGAGAGGATTTGTTACGTAGAAAAAGAAAGATAGATTCATATTCCCATACATATAAATTATATAGGAACAAGAAAATTCTTCGATTCCTTTTTGAAAAAAAAGTAAAAATCCATTTTTTTGGAGGAAAAAGACTATTCCAATTATAATAGTAATAAAAAAACAACCTTATTAAATGAAAGAAAGAGACATCTTTTATCGAATATCGCAGGATTTGAACCAAGATTTCCAGATGGATAGGATAGGGTATTCGTATATCTGACTTATGATTTAAATATATCAGTTGATCTTCGAAAAAGGGAAAGATCGAATGAATTGATTGAAAATTTTTATAAGATTTTACGATTTCTAATCCCCTTAAGGAAGAGCTAAATAATTGTAGAGAAAATAGAATCTCCACGACGATACCAAAACCTTCTAATATTATTTGAGAAAAAAAATGATAATTATAACCCACAAAAGTATTTTTTTTAGAATCATTAACAAAAAGAATGAAATGAGTCTGTTGATACATTCGAGTACTTAAACGTTTTACAATTAGTAAACTAAATTTATTGTTATAATCGACATTTTCTATAAAAAAGGACTCATGAGCATAAGCTAGTCCATAAATAGATTCCCGAAAAAAAAGTGGGTATAGGATGTCCTGGTATCGAGATCTACGGAGTTCTAAATATGCTTGATATTGCTCCATTAAAAAAAAAAAAGTCTATTTGGTCAAACAAAGAATCAGAGATTCATTGGATTATCAAATGATACATAGTGCGATATGGTCAAAACAGAAAATTATAGGTATAAATATATACCTAGAGAAGTAAAACCCATTAACGGACTCTCTCTAATCGATTTTTTGCCTAATTTTTGTTCTAGGATAACGAGCTAATTAAGAATCCTTTATTTTTTTTTTACCTAATCGCTCTTTTGATTTTGGAAAAAATATCTTTATCAATATACTCTTTCTTTTACACATTTATCGCTACCCCAAAATACCAAAAGATAATGGAAAATAGCTATATAGTTAGGACTCATAACAAAAATAAACCATTCACCAGAAAAGCTTTTCCCACATCAAGCACTAACCTATTTTTAACGTACAATTAGATGGGGTAATGATCCAAATAAAAAATAAATGAAAGCTCGATGCTTTTTGTTTCCCTATTAGAATTAGAACCACCAAGTTCTATCCCTTTATTAATCAAACCCAACGGAATTTTTTTTGTTACGAGCCAAAAATTCAAACAAAAATTTGAGCTGGATCCTAAAAGAATGAAATATTTTTAGAATTCTTCATTGATACGACATGCTACTTTTTCCAGTCATTCCTTTCTGGATCAGTCGTGGTTTTACAAGCTCTACCGATAGTATCGACGAACCCATTGCTTCATAGAAATGCGTAAAAAATAGAGTCGCTCTTAAAAGCCGAGTACTCTACCATTGAGTTAGCAACCCCATTACAATTTAAAAAATAAGGTGGATATTTATACCCAATCGCAATCAAAAAAATAAAATTACAAAATTGAATTGTCTAAAAAACTAAAAAAAGATATACCACCTATTTAAATACTATGTTCTTGAAATACTATGTTAGAGTTATCCATTATTATTATATATATAAGACTATATATATATTGGTATATATAGATCTAATATTTTCGTATATATATTCGTGTTTACCTTTCAATTCACTTACTTATTCATTAACAAAGTTTTTCTTGTTTGTCTCGCAGAAAGAAAACCAATGAACCTACCATTTGATGAAGTAATAACGCCTATTTAACGTAAGTAAGGTGATCAATTTATTCACGATCGGATTATATTTATTTGATACAGTGTTGTCAATATTAGTATTGAAAAAAAAATACAATCGAATAAATACAATCGAATTAATAAGATTTTCAATCTTATTAATTCGATTATTAGTATTATGTTAGAATTACTTATAAGAAAAATTATTTAAATATATATATATCTTTTTTTATTCTAAAATGATATTCTAAACTAAAAAAACGTATAAAATTATAGAAATATAGAAATCAATAGGAAAATACAAATTTCATATAGAAATGGAACAACTTCCCTATTATGTGAAATTCACATCGAAAAAGGCAATAGCCAGTTTCCCTTATAAATTGTAATCACTTTTTTCGTAAAATATCGTCTACTTACTATGCTTCTATTCCAATACGAAAGATAGAAATCTGTTTAATAATTAAGTATCTTTGTATTCGGCTCAATCCTTCTTTTAGGAAAAGATTGTGCCGAGTTTAATTGCAATTAATCCAAAGTATCCATTGCTTCGAATTCAAATAGTATCCATTGCTTCGAATTCAAATTTGATCTCCTTCCATACTTCGCAAGCAGCAGCTAATTCAGGACTCCATTTGCTAGCCTCACGGATAATTTCATTACCTTCACGAGCAAGATCACGTCCTTCATTTCGAGCCTTCACACAGGCTTCAAGAGCTACTCGATTAGCTACAGCACCTGGTGCATTTCCCCAAGGGTGTCCTAAAGTTCCTCCGCCAAATTGAAGTACGGAATCATCTCCAAAGATTTCGGTCAGAGCAGGCATATGCCAAACGTGAATACCTCCCGAAGCAACAGGCAGAACACCTGGTAGAGAAACCCAATCCTGAGTGAAATAAATACCACGACTTCGATCTTTTTCAACAAAATCATCACGCAGTAAGTCAACAAAACCTAAAGTGATATCTCTTTCCCCTTCAAGTTTACCTACTACGGTACCGGAGTGAACATGATCTCCACCAGACAAACGTAATGCTTTAGCTAATACACGAAAGTGCATACCATGATTCTTTTGTCTGTCGATAACTGCATGCATTGCACGATGTATATGAAGAAGTAGACCATTATCTCGGCAATAATGAGCCAAGCTAGTATTTGCAGTGAATCCCCCTGTTAAATAATCATGCATTACGATAGGAACGCCTAATTCTCTGGCAAATACAGCTCTTTTCATCATTTCTTCGCATGTACCCGCAGTTGCATTCAAGTAATGCCCTTTGATTTCACCTGTTTCAGCCTGTGATTTAAAAATCGCTTCAGCACAAAATAAGAAACGGTCTCTCCAACGCATAAATGGTTGGGAATTCACATTTTCATCATCTTTGGTAAAATCAAGTCCCCCACGAAGACATTCATAAACAGCTCTACCATAATTCTTAGCGGATAACCCCAATTTAGGTTTAATAGTACATCCTAATAGGGGACGACCATACTTGTTCAATTTATCTCTCTCAACTTGGATGCCGTGAGGCGGACCTTGGAAAGTTTTAATATAAGCGGTTGGGACGCAAATCCTCCAGACGTAGAGCACGCAGTGCCTTGAACCCAAATACATTACCGACAATAGAAGTAAACATGTTAGTAACAGAACCTTCTTCAAAAAGGTCTAAAGGATAAGCTACGTAAGCAATATATTGATTTTCTTCCCCAGCAACAGGTTCGATGTGATAGCATCGTCCTTTGTAACGATCAAGACTGGTAAGCCCATCGGTCCACACAGTTGTCCATGTACCAGTAGAAGATTCGGCGGCTACCGCAGCACCTGCTTCTTCAGGTGGAACTCCAGGTTGAGGAGTTACTCGAAATGCTGCCAAGATATCAGTATCTTTGGTTTCATACTCAGGAGTATAATAATTCAATTTATAATCTTTAACACCAGCTTTGAACCCAACACTTGCTTTAGTCTCTGTTTGTGGTGACATAAATCCCTCCCTACAACTCTTGAATTAAGAATTCTTGAAACAATAAGGTCTACTCGATATGACTTAGGAGTTAATGAAATCTTTTACAAAAATCAACTACTATTATCAATTAATCCCAAAGGTTCGTTATGTTATTATTAAATTAAACGATGGTATTTGATTTGTCAAATACATCATTATTGTATACTCTTTTCTATGTATGGCGCAACCCAATCTTTTTTTTTTTTCAATTTGATCTTATTTTTTAATTTTGAAATCGAAAGATCTAATCTAAATAATAATAATAATTTATTCTTAATCTTGACAGTGATATATGTTGTCTATGTAAATCCTAGATGTAAAAATAGGCAGCTTTCTCCCCGGAAAATAAAAAAAGAGGTCAAAAAATAGGGAAACAGAGGGTAAGTCTAAAAAATTGTCTACTGAGGAAATACGAAAGCCAATGATAAAAAAAATGAATTCTAAATTAAGGTACAGGTTCGAATTCCATACAGAATATAGATGATATTTTCTAGAATGATAGAAAAAAAGAAAAGACTTTCGAAAGATTTTATCCAATTGAAATTTTCAAAATAACTGCAGTAAGCTTAAGAATTCAATAATTGAATTTGAATAAGTAAGTAAACAGTTAAAGAGGATTGATGGAATAGTACCAAAAAAATGGAGTACTAACTCCCATTTCTTATTTCTTTTTGAATTAACCGATCAACTTGCTTTCTTATCGAACATTTCTTTTTGATTTAAAAACTTTTTCGGAAAAAAAAATTGGCTTTTGATATGCGAATAAATCCTCCTACTTCCGGTCCTGAAGTTTCTTCGATTGAAAAAAAAAATCTGGGACATATTGACCAAATAATTGGTCCGGTACTAGATGTAGCCTTTCCCCCGGGGAAGATGCCTAATATTTACAATGCTCTGGTAGTTAAGGGTCGAGATACTGTTGGTCAACAAATTAATGTGACTTGTGAAGTACAACAATTATTAGGAAATAATCGAGTTAGGGCTGTAGCTATGAGTGCTACAGATGGTCTAATGAGAGGAATGCAAGTTATTGACACAGGAACTCCCCTAAGTGTTCCAGTAGGCGGAGCAACTCTAGGACGAATTTTCAACGTGCTTGGAGAGCCGATTGATAATTTAGGTCCTGTAGATACTCGTACAACATCTCCCATTCATAGATCTGCGCCTACCTTTATACAATTAGATACAAAATTATCTATTTTTGAAACAGGAATAAAAGTAGTAGATCTTTTAGCTCCTTATCGTCGTGGAGGAAAAATAGGACTTTTCGGTGGAGCTGGAGTGGGTAAAACAGTACTTATTATGGAATTGATCAATAACATTGCCAAAGCTCATGGAGGTGTATCTGTATTTGGCGGAGTAGGTGAGCGTACTCGCGAGGGAAATGATCTTTATATGGAAATGAAAGAATCTGGAGTAATTAATGAACAAAATATTGCAGAATCCAAAGTAGCTTTAGTATATGGTCAAATGAATGAACCACCCGGAGCTCGTATGAGAGTTGGTTTAACTGCCCTAACTATGGCGGAATATTTTCGAGATGTCAATGAGCAAGATGTACTTCTATTTATCGACAATATCTTCCGCTTCGTTCAAGCAGGATCTGAAGTATCTGCCTTATTGGGTCGAATGCCCTCTGCTGTGGGGGTTATCAACCCACTCTTAGTACTGAAATGGGTTCTTTACAAGAAAGAATCACTTCTACCAAAGAAGGGTCCATAACTTCTATTCAAGCAGTTTATGTACCTGCCGACGATTTAACTGACCCTGCTCCTGCTACGACATTTGCACATTTAGATGCTACTACTGTACTATCAAGAGGATTAGCCGCCAAAGGTATCTATCCAGCAGTAGATCCTTTAGATTCAACCTCAACTATGCTCCAACCTCGAATCGTTGGTGAAGAACATTATGAGACTGCGCAACGAGTTAAACAAACTTTACAACGTTACAAAGAACTTCAAGACATTATAGCTATCCTTGGCTTGGACGAATTATCCGAAGAAGATCGCTTAACCGTAGCAAGAGCACGAAAAATTGAGCGTTTCTTATCACAACCTTTTTTCGTAGCAGAAGTTTTTACCGGTTCGGCTGGAAAATATGTTGGTCTAGTAGAAACAATTAGAGGGTTTAATTTGATTCTTTCTGGAGAATTAGACGGTCTTCCTGAACAAGCCTTTTATTTGGTAGGTAATATCGATGAAGCTACTGCGAAGGCTACGAACTTAGAAACGGAGAGCAATTTGAAGAAATGACTTTAAATCTTTGTGTATTGACCCCCAATCGAATTGTTTGGGATTCAGAAGTGAAGGAAATCATTTTACCTACTAATAGCGGACAAATTGGAGTATTACCTAATCATGCGCCTATTGCCTCAGCTGTCGATATAGGTATTTTGAGAATACGTCTTAAAGACCAATGGTTAACAATGGCTCTGATGGGGGGGTTTGCTAGAATAAATAATAATGAGATAACTGTTTTAGTAAATGATGCGGAAAAGGGTAGTGACATTGATCCACAAGAAGCACAGCAAACTCTTGAAATAGCAGAAACTAATTTGAATAAGGCTGAAGGCAAGAGACAAACAATTGAGGCAAATCTAGCTCTTAGACGAGCTAGAACACGAGTAGAGGCTATCAATGTTATTTCATAACAAGTTGAAATTGATGCGTCCCAATATCCGAAAACAATAAAAAGAAAAAAGAAACAGTCAGAAGAAAAAAGTAAGTAGAAAAGCTTATTAGATACCACAGTCAAAGGTATCTAATAAGTTATAACTATACCTTACCTACTATTGGATTTGAACCAATGACTCCCGCCGTATGAAAGCAATACTCTAACCACTGAGTTAAGTAGGTAATTTAGGACTCCTCCTCAAAAAAAAAAAAAGAAGAGTACCCATCTATCAGATTAATTGATTATAAATGTAAAATTACTGATAAGCAATACCAACCCCCGTTCAAGGGATTCGATCATGTAATATTCATCTTGACAAGCAATTATCTTCATACTATGATAAAATATGTATCAAAAACACAAGGGCTGTAGCTCAGTTAGGTAGAGCACCTCGTTTACACGAGCGCCAATGCTTTTTTTCAGAGGAGTTCATCTTGTAATTAAAAAAGTTTATCTTATAGTAAGAAATCGGTGTCTTACTCCATTTTAAGGAACAAAACAAGAGAACACTAGCCTGACAAAGGGTTTAGCCATAAAATCGAATCCATAATTGATTTGAGATATTGATAAGGTGAATACCCATTTCTCGTCAATGCTAAACATAAAGGGTATAGGGACCTAAAAAAGATTATCTTTTCTTCCTATTTTATGAACTTTAAGGTGTATGAAGTGTCATTTCTTATCTTCTATTTTAATTTTAGTAGGTGGATAAAGAGTCCATTTAACTTAAGTTGATCTAGGCCAGAAGCAGACCTACGTCAAGATAATCCTTCTTTGAAACACTTTGGTAGTGCTCTTTGATTGTTATACAAATAAAAAAGAAGAGCATAGGGAATCATCTCTTTATTCTTTACTGTAAAAAAAAAAAAAGATGGTGGACTAACTAATATTTTTATCAGTTAATGAAAAAGCTCAATGCAAAAAAAAATGCATGTTGGGTTTTGAAAACAATTTAAATCATTTAGATAATAATTAGTTTGATCTGTTTTACCGAGAAGGTCTACGGTTCGAGTCCGTATAGCCCTAATATTCCTACAGATACTAATAATATTAATACTATTTTGGATCGAATAGATCTCATTACTAAGACTATTACTAAAAAAAAAACAATTTGTAACTTTCTATTCGAACATATTCATATTCGATAGAATAATATTAATATTAGTATATTCAGCTAGTCTAAAAAAATGGAGACTTTAGACTAAAAATGAAAATGAATTTGGTATATTTTCTACATTCAGAGGAGTACTTTTATGTTTCTTCTTTACGAATATGATATTTTTTGGGCATTTCTAATAATATCAAGTTTGATTCCTATTTTGGCATTTCTAATTTCTGGAATTTTAGCCCCCATTAGCAAGGGACCGGAAAAACTTTCTAGTTATGAATCCGGAATAGAACCAATAGGCGATGCTTGGTTACAATTTCGAATCCGTTATTATATGTTTGCTCTCATTTTTGTTGTTTTTGATGTTGAAACGGTTTTTCTTTATCCATGGGCAATGAGTTTCGATGTATTAGGGGTATCCGTATTTTTAGAAGCTTTCTTATTCGTGCTTATCCTAATTGTTGGTTCAGTTTATGCATGGCGAAAGGGGGCATTAGAATGGTCTTAATTCTTGACTATTTAGACAATTAGAAAAAAAAATATTGAGACAATTATGAATTCCATTGAGTTTCCCTTACTTGATCAAACAACCCAAAATTCAGTTATTTCAACGACATTAAATGATTTTTCAAATTGGTCAAGATTATCCAGTTTATGGCCGCTTCTTTATGGTACGAGTTGTTGCTTCATTGAATTTGCTTCATTAATAGGATCACGATTCGATTTTGATCGTTATGGACTAGTACCACGATCGAGTCCTAGGCAGGCGGACCTAATTTTAACAGCGGGCACTGTAACTATGAAAATGGCCCCTTCTTTAGTTCGATTATATGAACAAATGCCCGAACCTAAATATGTTATTGCTATGGGAGCCTGTACAATTACGGGGGGGATGTTTAGTACCGATTCTTATAGTACTGTTCGAGGCGTAGATAAGCTAATTCCTGTAGATGTATATTTGCCGGGCTGTCCACCTAAACCGGAGGCCATTATAGATGCTATAACAAAACTTCGTAAGAAAATATCTCGAGAAATATATGAAGATCCAATGAGTTTTCAACGAGAGAATAGATGTTTTACTACCAACCATAAGTTTCATGTTGGATACAGTACTTATACTGACAATTATGGTCAAGAATTTTTCTATCAACCGCCATCTACTTCAGAGATATCGTCTGACACATTTTTTTAAAGTACAATAATAAAAAGCAATTCCTTTTTTAAAAATTTCATCGTATTTTAAAAATTTCATCGTAATAGAAAATACTAATACCAAACTCATAAAAAAAATTTAGGAGAAGCAAAAAATGCAAGGTCGTTTGTCTTCTTGGCTAGTCAAACATGGACTAATTCATAGATCCTTGGGTTTCGATTACCTAGGAATAGAGACTTTACAAATAAAGCCCGAGGATTGGCATTCCATTGCTGTCATTTTATATGTATATGGTTACAATTATCTACGTTCTCAATGTGCCTATGATGTAGCACCCGGAGGACTCTTAGCTAGTGTATATCATTTTACAAGAATAGAGTATGGTATAAATCAACCCGAAGAGGTATGCATAAAAATATTTGTATCAAGAAAAAATCCCAGAATTCCTTCGATTTTTTGGGTTTGGAAAAGTGCGGATTTTCAAGAAAAGGAATCTTATGATATGTTGGGAATCTCTTATGATAGTCATCCGCGTCTAAGACGTATTTTAATGCCCGAAAATTGGATAGGATGGCCTTTGCGTAAAGATTATATTGCTCCAAATTTTTATGAAATACAAGATGCTCACTAAATGATAAAAATAATAAACTAATCCAAACTTCTGCAACCCCAGTCAAAGAATATAAGTACATTCTGTTATAGATCAGACAAAATAATTGATTGACATTAAATCAGGCAGAGTAATGGAAGTTGCATTCAGATATTATTATGTGAGAAATCACAAAATTCAGAAATAATAGAATGAATAATTATAGGGTTTAAAATAGGATGGATAGGAGTTTCTTAAGATTCTAAAACAAAAACAATACTGAGTTCTTATCAGCCAAGCCAATAAAAGAAATAGGATGAACTGCAAAAATTCTTTATCTTTATAATAAACTAATTCTTTATCTTTATAATAAACTATATAACGTGCACATCACCATCAATTATACGGCCACGAAAAAAAAAACACAAAGAAAAGGGCTCGATTCTATTTTGGTAATCCTTCTCAGATGAATTCTTAATATTCTCACTCCACCCCAGAACTTCGACTTTTAGGTCTTTTAACCAACTAATTAAACCACTCGAATATTATGGAAATAGAAACCTTTTTTTGTATCGCAGAAAAAAAAGGAAAAAAATAGATAAAGAATTCATTATCTATATATCTATATCTATATATATATAGATACTATAGATAAGCGAATATACCTAATAAAAAATTGCATCTATTCTTTAATCATCTAGGAAAAGTATATCTACAGATACCTAAATAGATCAAAGAAATATGTTATGTATCAGAATCTAGAAGAACACAAATTTGTATGAGTATCTATCCCCCATATTCATTAAAATGAATATGGGGGATAGATACTCATACAAATGAATCTTGTGTCAGGAACCAGATTTGAACTGGTGACACGAGGATTTTCAGTCCTCTGCTCTACCAACTGAGCTATCCCGACCATTCTTGAAGCTTAATACTTTGATTTTAAAAGATTTTTAAAATCTATGTTAATGAATCTATATCAACTAAGTAAAAAAAAAGTTTGTAAGTGAGTTTCCGCAGTAATAATTATTTTTTATTGTTAATCGTTAATTACGCATATGAAAATTCCTTGCTAAAAAATAAGATATTAATTTATACATTTCTGATTAAAAAAAATTCTATGTGTTTCACATATATATTTATATCTATTCCAAAACTCGTCCCTTGTCATTATGATAGATAAGAAAATTATGATAGATAGGAAATTGATGAAAATAAAAATTCCAATTTCGTTGGGAAATAATAAATCGAATAAAACACATAAATAAGGACTTCAAGATAGAGAGGATATAGGAAAAAAATTAGAAAATGAAAAAGTATTTTTGGGGATAGAGGGACTTGAACCCTCATGATTTCTTAAGTCGACGGATTTTCCTCTTACTTTCAATTTCATTGTTGTCGGTATTGACATGTAGAATAGGACTCTATCTTTATTCTCATCTGATTTATCAGTTCTTCAAGGGTTTTAGCCGATTATGATGAAGTGAATAATTTCATCAATAAATATTCCATCTTTTCTTCAACTTCGAATTGATTTGATTCACATTTTTCATTTGTGAATATTTTTATCACAAATAGATCTTCAATAATAAAATAAAAAGTAACAAATTGAAAGAGTATTTCAGTATATATATATGTTTCTAAATGTTTATCTTTGATCCATTCCTGTAATTTTGGTGAAAGGATTCTTTTACTAATGCAATAAAAAAAGTCGTCAATTTCGTTTGTTAGAACAGCTTCCATAGAGTCTCTGCACCTATCCCTTTTTTATTATCACTTTCTGAATTTTTATTTGTTTTCAGAAAACAGGATTTGGCTCAGGATTGCCCATTGTGAATTCCAGGGTTTCTCTGAATTTGAAAATTATTACTTGGTAAGTTTCCATACCAAAACTCAATCCAATTAAGTCCGTAGCGTCTACCAATTTCGCCATATCCCCATCTTTTTTTTTATTTGAATCTGATTATAATAGAATGCTTTTTTTTTCATTTCTATTATGAGAATTATGCGGGAACTTTTGAATTCATTAAATACATATTATTTTATTAAATATTAAAAACCCCTTTCTCCAATTTTATAGATTTTATTTCATCTATATTGGATACCTTTATTTGTTTGAATCAGAACTAATTCTAATATCTATATATTAACAATTCAATATACACAGATATAGACCACATATCTACTTATCTTCTATGTACCTACTTATCTTCTTTTTTCATACAATTTAGAATACTCGAATGGTCGATTCTTTTTTTTTTTTTGTTTTTGCTTAAAAAAAAAAAGAAAATAAACAATCCATTTATTCATATACAATTTATATAACTAAAACGAATCTAGTGGCTAAAAAAAACCATTCTTTTAATTGAATATAATATAGAATTAGACATTTACTTAGAAATATGGAATTCCTTAATAAATATTTACTAAAATTTATATTTATTCAAATTTACTTTAAGTACTAATAAATAATCTTTTTGAAAGAAATCAATTTAATAATATATATCTAGAATAGTAGATCGAAATAAATTATATTAAATAAATTATATTAATATAATATTAATTATTATCTTGCACTTTATGTTATCAGATAAAATAAATAATAGAAATAATAAAAATTGGGTTTGATTTTCTATATTTTCTTTCTCTATTTTTGATGTTTGTATTAATTTGAATTTTGTTATAAATAACTAAAAATTGATAACTAAGATCCCATTCAATTCTTCTGCATATGTATATTTCGTTTACATTAGCCGGTTTAGCTCAGAGGTTAGAGCATCGCATTTGTAATGCGATGGTCATCGGTTCGAATCCGATAACCGGCTTTTCTCTATTTGTTTTTTACATAATTGATAATATCTTTTTTAGAAATAAAAAATTGGGAGAGTTCGATCTCTGCGGAAGAAATCAAGAAATTAACCTACTTTTTTGTATTCTTTTATATACAATAAATTCGGATATTGATAAAATTCATCTAATTCTTCTTTGTACTATAAAACTTTAGTAGATTTCGCTTCATTTAGAATTCTATAATATTTTTCATTTCGTTTAGTTTTCATTTCGATTTATAAGATTTTTCATTTTAAAAAAGGAGTTTTTATGTCACGTTACAGAGGACCTCGTTTCAAAAAAATACGTCGTCTAGGATATTTACCAGGACTTACTAGTAAAAGGCCAACAGTCAAAAACGAATTTCGAAATCAATTGCGCTTCAGTAAAAAATCTCAATATCGTATTCGTTTAGAAGAAAAACAAAAATTGCGTTTTCATTATGGTCTTACAGAACGACAATTGCTTAAATACGTTCGTATCTCCGGAAAAGCTAAAGGATCAACTGGTCAGGTTTTATTACAACTACTTGAAATGCGCTTGGATAACATACTTTTTCGATTGGGTATGGCTGCGACTATTCCTCAAGCCCGCCAATTTATAAACCATAGACATGTTTTAGTTAATGGTCGTATAGTGGATATACCAAGTTATCGTTGTAAACCTCAAGATATTATTACAGCAAAGGATGAACAAAAATCTAAAACTCTTATTCAAAATTATTTTGATTCAGCCCCCCATGAGAAATTGCCAAATCATTTGACTGTTCACCCTTTCCAATATAAAGGTTTAATTAATCAAATAATAGATAATAAATGGGTTGGTTTGAAAATAAATGAATTACTGGTTGTAGAATATTATTCTCGTCAAACTTAAACTTAACTAAAATAACAAGAGTTTTTTTTACAAGGATTTTCTGCTATTCATATATCATAGACATGGATATGCGAAAATTTTTATTCCTTGCCCACCCGTTATCCACTATTTTTTGTATTACCGAAAAATGAGGAATATAAAGTTGTCCATATCAACAAACAAATTTGAAATATGAAATAATGGTATGCATTGGGATGAGTAATATTGATGAATTTGGTAAAGATTCGGAAAGAGAGGGATTCGAACCCCCGGTAAACAAAAAGCCTACATAGCAGTTCCAATGCTACGCCTTGAACCACTCGGCCATCTCTCCTATATAATGATGCCCAGAAACCGGTTGAATGTTGAATAGTGAATCAATCCTATTTTTCATAAATGCATAAAACCTATTCAAACTATAAAAATACAAAGTAAAATTAAAAAAAAACCTCCTACAAGGTCTTAGGATAAACAAATTTGATTGATGAGTTCATTTTTACGTTATTTCGCACTGTATTATAATTATACAATTCCTTTATTTGTGGGATTGATTTCTCACACCATGATTAATTAAATTATAGAATGGATTTCTACCTATGCCTAGATCTCGGATAAATGAAAATTTTATAGATAAGACCTTTTCAATTGTAGCCAATATCTTATTACGAATAATTCCGACAACTTCAGGAGAAAAAAGGGCATTCACTTATTACAGAGATGGTGTGATTTGATTCCATTTTTTTTGACCGATTTCGGTCAAAAAAAAATGGAATGGAAAAACCCCACGCGTGTTGAAGGTGAAATTTGTAAATAAAAGGATTAATTCCTTCTGTCGTGTATCCTCGATTAATGAAGCCTTATATGCTTGAATTTTAGGTTTCTAGTATTAAGCGAAAGGTTATACCTATACTTATGGGGTTAGGTCAACCCCAAATTACTAGTACTGATAGGCAACATTGGGAAAGAAGCACTACGCTTGGGAATCAAGGACACGAAAACTTTGTATCTATCTATATCCATGGCTTATCGAGATTGGGACTAACAGGAATGGTTGGGACAATAAATATCCATCTCGTTCATATTTTGGATACCCATAGAACCATCGAAGATTATTGAGGTGACTAATTCCAGGAAATTAAGCAGCGTAGAGGACAAAGAAATTGTTGAAGTTCTTATTTTTTTTTATCAAGTACCTACATACTTAATGTTAAGAAATAATTTTTGACAGGAAGGTTGGCTAGAGATTTATTGTAAAAACACTAGCTCTGTTCAGTTGAGAATGAGAATACTGGAATATTTTTTGATTTGATGGATTTTTCTCATTACACACATAAGGGGGGAGCCGTATGAGATGAAAATCTCACGTACAGTTCTGGAGCGGAGATTCTTTGAACCGAATGACGACCGTAACGGATGTCAGCTCAATCTGAAGGAAATTATGCAGAAGCTTTACAGAATTATTATGAGGCTATGCGACTGGAAATTGATCCCTATGATCGAAGTTATATACTTTATAACATAGGCCTTATTCACACAAGTAACGGAGAACATACTAAAGCTTTGGAATATTATTTTCGGGCGCTCGAACGAAACCCATTTTTACCCCAAGCTTTTAATAATATGGCCGTGATCTGTCATTACGTGCGACTATCTCCACTATAGAAAGAAAAAAGAAAAGAACAAGCAAATCCACAAATTTTAATATAAGAAATATAGAAATATAAATAATTATAAATAAGAAAGGCTTTCTACATATATATATCGTTCAAAACAACGATTTTTATCAGCTGTAGCAAAGAAACTTCATAGAAGTAAAAATATGAAGAAATCGATATGTCTAGATACCCTCTTTTTCTATGGATAAAAGATCTAATTGATAAAGGAAGCATCGTAAGGATCAATTAACACGGTTTTCAATCGATATAATAAAAACTGCTTCCTTATCTCATGATAAATAAAGAAGTCAGGAATCCACTTATGTAATAAAAAGGATCCCCTGGTATTTTGAGCAGCGGTGTAGTATCAAATCCCAAAGATAGAAAGTATTTTCTCTTTACTTATAAGAACTTATAAGATAAGAAAGAAAAAACTTTTACCAAGATTCTATAGAAATGAATCTATCATATATTTTTGTATATGATATATAAAATCGAGATAGTTACCTTTCAGAAAATTAGAATTAGGGCGTTAATGCCAATGCTTGATTCCCTTTTCTGAAGGTAGGAGAAAAGATAAAACTAAAAAAAAAGATGAAATTCTTTGAAATTCTTTATTTATTAGTAAAAATGAAAGTTTGAAACTCATATTAATAATTTCTTTTTTTCTTTTAGTTAACTTCAAGATAATAGAACAAAAAAAGAATTGACTACTGAGCCGTATGAGTCAGGAAATTCTCAAGTACGGTTCTAAGGAAAGGAATTGACTCACCTATTTCGACCGAGGAGAACAGGCCATTCGGCAGGGAGACTCAGAAGTTGCGGAGTCTTGGTTTAATCAAGCCGCTGAATATTGGAAACAAGCTATAGCTCTCACCCCCGGTAATTATATTGCAGCACAGAATTGGTTGAAGATCACAGGGCGTTTTGAATAAGAACACTCTGTTTCTTTTTTTTCTTATATATTTATCTATCTATATAAAGATATAGATAGATAAATATATATTGTTATAAATTCTTGTTTCTTGTCCCTATCAAATTCAAAAATCATTTCTATAGGAACGACCAATCACATAATTTAAATATATCCCTTCTAATTTTGTTCGATTTTGTCTAGTATTTCATAGAAATAAACGAGATGTGGATACAGTAGATAATTTTCTCCTTTTTTCTGTTATTTAAACTAATATTCAATCAAATTAAGAAAAGAGACCTTCAAAAAAAGAAATAAAATATAGGTATATTGCCTAATAATGAATGCTAATGCCTGCTCAATTTGAAATAGAGTACATACTTATACTTTATCTAAAAAAAAAAATAAAATCTAAGGAATAGAATTAGAATAAAATCTGAATACATTTGATTAGGCTGCACGAAAAATTATTGAACTTCCATTCAGAGTTCCCAAAAAGGTCTTAGAAGATTAAAATAGGTCCGTTGAGCGCCTCACTCTTATGTCATAATAGATTCGAACACTTGCCCCGAATTGACTTCGAGATCATAATTGTTCTAGTGAAAAACTAAAGAAATGAAATTTACTAAGATATCCAATACATGAGAGATAGGAGAGAACAAAACTCAATAGAAACATCTCTAATAAGTTCACTAATTCTGTTTTATGTTGGCAGGTCTCTTTGTATGTGTTGTCTGGAAAGAGGAGGACTCAATGATTATTCGTTCACCGGAACCAGAAGTTAAAATTTTGGTAGATAGGGATCCTATAAAAACTTCTTTTGAGGAATGGGCAAAACCTGGTCATTTCTCAAGAACAATAGCTAAGGGACCAGATACTACTACTTGGATCTGGAACCTACATGCTGACGCTCATGATTTTGATAGCCATACTAATGATTTAGAGGAGATTTCCCGAAAAGTTTTTAGTGCGCATTTTGGCCAACTCTCTATCATCTTTCTTTGGCTGAGTGGCATGTATTTTCATGGTGCTCGTTTTTCCAATTATGAGGCATGGTTAAGTGATCCTACTCACATTAGGCCTAGTGCTCAGGTGGTTTGGCCAATAGTGGGTCAAGAAATATTGAATGGTGATGTAGGGGGGGGGTTCCGAGGAATACAAATAACCTCTGGTTTTTTTCAGATTTGGAGAGCATCTGGAATAACTAATGAATTACAACTCTATTGTACTGCAATTGGTGCATTGGTCTTTGCAGCCTTAATGCTTTTTGCTGGTTGGTTTCATTATCACAAAGCTGCTCCAAAATTGGCTTGGTTCCAAGATGTAGAATCTATGTTGAATCACCATTTGACAGGGCTCCTAGGGTTGGGGTCTCTTTCTTGGGCAGGACATCAAATACATGTATCTTTACCGATTAACCAATTTCTAAATGCTGCAGTAGATCCCAAAGAGATACCACTTCCTCATGAATTTATCCTAAATCGGGATCTTTTGGCTCAACTTTATCCGAGTTTTTCCGAGGGAGCAACCCCATTTTTTACCTTGAATTGGTCAAAATACGGAGAATTTCTTACTTTTCGTGGAGGATTAGATCCAGTAACTGGAGGTTTATGGCTGACCGATATTATACACCATCATTTAGCTATTGCAATTCTTTTCTTGATAGCGGGTCACATGTATAGGACCAACTGGGGTATTGGTCACAATATAAAAGACATTTTAGAGGCACATAAAGGTCCATTTACAGGCCAGGGTCATAAAGGTATATATGAGATTCTAACAACGTCATGGCATGCTCAATTATCTATTAATCTAGCTATGTTAGGCTCTTTGACCATTGTTGTAGCTCACCATATGTATTCTATGCCTCCTTATCCATACCTAGCTACTGACTATGGTACACAACTGTCATTGTTTACACATCACATGTGGATTGGTGGATTTCTCATAGTCGGTGCTGCTGCGCATGCAGCGATTTTTATGGTAAGAGATTATGATCCGACTATTCGATACAACGATCTATTAGATCGTGTCCTTAGACATCGTGATTCAATCATATCACATCTTAACTGGGTATGTATCTTTTTAGGTTTTCACAGTTTTGGTTTGTATATTCATAATGATACCATGAGCGCATTAGGGCGCCCTCAAGATATGTTTTCAGATACTGCTATACAATTACAGCCGATCTTTGCTCAATGGATACAAAATACCCACGCTTTAGCACCTGGCACAACAGCCCCAGGTGCAGCAACAAGTACCAGTTTGACTTGGGGAGGTGAAAATTTAGTAGCAGTGGGCGGTAAAGTTGCTTTGTTACCTATTCCTTTAGGAACTGCGGATTTTTTGGTCCATCATATTCATGCATTTACAATTCATGTAACAGTATTGATACTCTTAAAGGGTGTTCTATTTGCTCGTAGTTCACGATTGATACCGGATAAAGCAAATCTAGGTTTTCGTTTCCCTTGTGATGGACCTGGAAGAGGGGGGACATGCCAAGTATCCGCTTGGGATCATGTCTTCTTAGGACTATTTTGGATGTACAATTCAATTTCCGTAGTTATATTCCATTTCAGTTGGAAAATGCAGTCAGATGTTTGGGGTAGTATAAGTGATCAAGGGATAGTAACTCATATCACAGGAGGAAATTTTGCGCAGAGTTCCATTACCATTAATGGGTGGCTTCGTGATTTCTTATGGGCGCAGGCATCCCAGGTAATTCAGTCTTATGGTTCTTCATTATCTGCATATGGTCTTTTTTTCTTGGGTGCACATTTTGTATGGGCTTTTAGTTTAATGTTTCTATTCAGCGGGCGTGGTTATTGGCAAGAACTTATTGAATCCATTGTTTGGGCTCATAATAAATTAAAAGTTGCTCCTGCTACTCAGCCCAGAGCCTTGAGCATTGTACAAGGACGTGCTGTAGGAGTAACACATTACCTTCTAGGTGGAATTGCCACAACATGGGCATTCTTCTTAGCAAGAATTATTGCAGTAGGATAATAGCTAGGAGGATTTGAAAATCATTATGGCATTAAGATTTCCAAGCTTTAGTCAAGGCTTAGCTCAAGACCCCACTACTCGTCGTATTTGGTTTGGTATTGCTACCGCACATGACTTCGAAAGTCATGATGATATTACTGAGGAACGTCTTTATCAGAATATTTTTGCTTCTCATTTCGGGCAATTAGCAATCATTTTTCTGTGGACTTCCGGGAATCTCTTTCATGTAGCTTGGCAAGGTAATTTTGAGACATGGGTACAGGATCCTTTACATGTAAGACCTATTGCTCATGCAATTTGGGATCCTCATTTTGGTCAACCAGCTGTAGAAGCTTTTACTCGAGGGGGTGCTCTAGGTCCTGTTAATATAGCCTATTCTGGTGTTTATCAGTGGTGGTATACAATCGGTTTACGTACTAATGGGGATCTTTATACTGGAGCTATTTTTCTATTAATACTTTCTATTATATCTTTAATAGCAGGTTGGTTACACCTACAACCAAAATGGAAACCGAGTGTTTCGTGGTTTAAAAATGCCGAATCCCGCCTCAATCATCATTTGTCAGGACTATTCGGAGTAAGTTCCTTGGCTTGGACAGGGCATTTAGTTCATGTTGCTATTCCGGGGTCCAGGGGGGAATCCGTTCGATGGAACAATTTATTAGATATCTTGCCGCACCCCGAGGGATTAGGTCCATTTTTTACAGGTCAGTGGAATCTTTATGCTCAAAACCCAGATTCCAATAATCATATATTTGGTACCCCTCAAGGAGCAGGAACTGCTATTCTAACACTTCTCGGAGGATTTCATCCGCAAACTCAAAGTTTATGGTTAACTGATATTGCACACCATCATTTGGCTATTGCGTTTATTTTTCTAGTTGCTGGCCATATGTATAGAACTAATTTCGGGATTGGTCACAGTATTAAAGATCTTTTAGAAGCACATACTCCTCCGGGGGGTAGATTGGGGCGTGGGCATAAGGGTCTTTATGATACAATCAATAATTCAATTCATTTTCAATTAGGTCTTGCTCTAGCCTCTTTAGGGGTTATTACTTCCTTGGTAGCACAACACATGTACTCTTTACCTGCTTATGCGTTTATAGCGCAAGACTTTACTACTCAAGCTGCCTTATATACTCATCATCAATATATAGCAGGCTTCATTATGACAGGGGCTTTTGCTCATGGAGCTATCTTTTTTATTAGAGATTATAATCCAGAGCAGAATCAAGATAATGTCTTGGCAAGAATGTTAGACCATAAAGAAGCTATCATATCCCACTTAAGTTGGGCTAGCCTCTTTCTGGGGTTCCATACTCTGGGACTTTATGTCCATAACGATGTCATGCTTGCTTTTGGTACTCCGGAGAAACAAATTTTGATTGAACCTATATTTGCCCAATGGATACAATCTGCTCATGGTAAAACTTCCTATGGGTTCGATATACTTTTATCTTCAACGAACAGTCCGGCGTTCAATGCGGGACGAAGCATATGGTTGCCTGGTTGGTTAAACGCTGTAAATGAGAATAGTAATTCTCTATTCTTAACAATAGGGCCTGGAGACTTCTTGGTTCATCATGCTATTGCTCTTGGTTTACATACAACTACTTTGATTTTAGTAAAAGGTGCTTTGGATGCGCGTGGTTCTAAGTTAATGCCTGATAAAAAAGATTTTGGTTATAGTTTTCCTTGTGATGGCCCGGGACGAGGCGGAACTTGTGATATTTCCGCTTGGGACGCATTTTATTTGGCAGTTTTCTGGATGTTAAATACCATTGGATGGGTTACTTTTTATTGGCATTGGAAACACATTACACTATGGCAGGGTAATATTTCACAGTTTAATGAATCTTCTACCTATTTGATGGGATGGTTAAGAGATTATCTATGGTTGAACTCTTCACAACTTATCAATGGATATAACCCTTTTGGTATGAATAGTTTATCAGTCTGGGCATGGATGTTCTTGTTTGGACATCTTGTTTGGGCTACTGGATTTATGTTCTTAATTTCTTGGCGCGGATATTGGCAGGAATTGATTGAAACTTTGGCATGGGCTCATGAACGTACACCTTTGGCTAATTTGATTCGATGGAGAGATAAACCAGTGGCTCTTTCCATTGTGCAAGCAAGATTGGTTGGACTAGCCCACTTTTCCGTAGGTTATATATTTACTTATGCAGCCTTCTTAATTGCCTCTACATCGGGCAAATTCGGTTAATTGAATTCTTTATTATATATATCTGGCAAGAATCTCATTTCCTTCTATAGGGAAGAGAAGCCACTTATACATCTAGGATCCGACTTCTATCATTGATGCTAATAGCAAATTAACCATTATGGCAAGGAAAAGTGTTATTCAGAGGGAAAAGAAGAGACAAAAATTGGAACAGAAATATCATTTGATTCGCCGATCCTCAAAAAAAGAAATAAGCAAAGTTCCGTCGTTAAGTGAGAAATGGGAAATTCATGGAAAATTAGAATCACTACCGCGTAATAGTGCACCTATACGTCTTCATCGACGTTGTTTTTCGACCGGAAGACCGAGAGCTAATTATCGAGACTTTGGATTATCTGGACACATACTTCGGGAAATGGTTCATGCATGTTTCTTGCCGGGTGCAACAAGATCCAGTTGGTAAGGATTTCCAATTATCTTCATTTTTTTCATTTTATTATCAGCGATCATAGGAGGGTCCCTTTACCGTTATGTATAAATGGTTTATTCTATTTATATAGATATGGTAAAGGGACGCATTCCATCTTTGTTTTTGTTCATTAGTTATCAATTCTTTTCTTTATCGCGGAGTAGAGCAACTTGGTAGCTCGCAAGGCTCATAACCTTGAGGTTACGGGTTCAAATCCCGTCTCCGCAACTTTTTGAATTTGATAAAAAAACAAGGTTTCAAGAAGAAGGGCATTATACGCAGTAAATTCTATGGCATTTTTCATACTATGACTATTAAATACATAGGGCGGATAGCGGGAATCGAACCCGCGTCTTCTCCTTGGCAAAGAGAAATTTTACCATTCGACTATATCCGCGTTTTCATTGTACTTGATATGCGATTCTATTTATACAGAGATGGGCCTGATATTCTATATAGGGATATAGGGATAATGAAAAAGAAATTTAGATAATAGATATTGTCTCCCAAATAAAATATTTTCTATTACTATTCATTTTTATCAAGAATTCCCATTTCTATTATTACATTTCTATTATTATATATGGTTTTTTTCTATATATCTATATAATTGAATTGAAATTATCATTCTATCGAATATTTTGATTTACTTTTTTCTTAAAAAAGTAAGTTCCTATTAATAAAAAATTATATTTATCTATATAGAGATACAGATAGATATTCTATATTATTAAATACTAGACGACGTATAAATAGATTTATAGTATTTCATTTGAATATTCTATTCATATCATATTAATATGAATAGAATATTCAAATGAAATTCAAATTTTTATAGTTCATTTTTTCTATTTTATTTCTTTTAGTTTCACAATGTACCACCATATAAGTATAAGATATAAGATTTTTCCAATAGAAGAAGTTTACTCCCCCTTAGAATGTAATGTGTTATAGTTTTCTTTTTTTTTTTTAGGAACTGATCTATTCCCTTTATGGCTGACAATCCGAAAGAATTCTGAGGGAGGGGTCATTTCATTTTTAATCTAGAATAAAAAGAACTTCAAGAAATGAGAGAATTAAGAATACCCACTAGAAACACTAATCCAATCCATAATGATGTACCGGAAAATAGAACATTTTTGTTATTTGACCAACCTTCAGGAGAAGCAAATACAACAGGTACACTAATCAATAAAATAAATGAAATAGCAATTAATGCAAAAACAGCTAATTGGAAAGCAATAGTCATGTTTCTAATCCTCCAATTTACCAACAAAAGAACTTTACCATTTGATCCCTCAACCCCTGGATGCCTTTCTTAATATTCATTGAAAAAAAAATTTGTAAATGGAAAAACGCAGAAGGGTTTTATCATGAATTCATTGATTTTGTTTATTATCAACCCTTTTGAGGCTTGGATCGAGGATAGTTTTTTTACTTCACAAAAAGGCATGCTGGATTTTGTACCTATATACATACCGATAGAAAACTAAACCAATAAATTCACATTGAATATCTTTCCTATGGGTCGATAAAAGGGTATCAATTCAAATACTCATGGTCTACTCAGTGGAATAAAGATAAAAAAATATATATATTAGCTTTTGGAGAGATGGCTGAGTGGTTGATAGCCCCGGTCTTGAAAACCGGTATAGTTTGAAACAAAGAATTATCGAGGGTTCGAATCCCTCTCTCTCCTTTTTCTCGATGAATAGATTTGTTTATTTTCTTAGTTTCTATCGAATCTTTTTTTCGGACTGGGCTATATATCCTCAACATCCCGAAAAAAAGATTCGATAGAAACTAAGAAAATAGGAAAATAAATTCTTCTTTACGACTCGCTCTACTCAACCAAATATTTATAGTAAAAAAAAGGGATTTCTACTTCATTGGATCTCACGTCTCAATTAAGAGGAGTCATGGAAAGAACAGGTTCAAAATCGCGATCAATTCCTTTTTCAAATCCTGCGGCAGCTGCGCGAGCTCTTCCCGCGTGCCATAAATGGCCTACAAATAGAAAGAATCCTAGAACAAAATGAGAAGTAGCTAACCAACTTCTAGGAGAAACATAATTGACTGCATTAATCTCTGTAGCTACGCCACCCACGGAATTTAATGAACCTAAAGGAGCATGAGTCATATATTCCGCAGAACGACGTTCTTGCCAAGGCTGTATATCTTTTTTCAGTCTACTCAAGTCTAAACCATTAGGACCCCTTAGAGGTTCTAACCAAGGAGCACGCAAATCCCAAAAACGCATAGTTTCTCCGCCAAAAATAACTTCTCCAGTCGGGGAACGCATTAGATATTTACCTAAACCTGTAGGTCCTTGAGCAGATCCTACATTAGCCCCAAGACGTTGGTCTCTAACTAGAAAAGTAAATGCTTGAGCTTGAGAAGCTTCTGGACCAGTGGGCCCATAAAACTCACTAGGATAAGCGGTATTATTAAACCAGACAAAGCAACAAGCAATAAAACCAAAAACAGATAAAGCACCTAAACTATAAGATAAGTAAGCTTCTCCAGACCATACAAGTGCACGCCGAGCCCATGCAAAGGGTTTGGTTAAGATATGCCAGATTCCACCAAGTATACAAATGGAACCCAACCATACATGCCCTCCAATAATATCTTCCAAATCGTCCACACTAACAATCCACCCTTCGCCCCCAAAAGGCGATTTTAATAAATATCCAAATAGAATACTTGGACTAAGGGTCAAATTGGTTATTTTTCTTACATCTCCCCCCCCCGGAGCCCATGTATCATATATACCTCCAAAATAAAGAGCCTTGAATACTAGAAGAAAAGCACCTATACCTAACAAGATTAAGTGAATACCCAAAATTGTAGTCATTTTATTTCTATCTTTCCATACATAACCGAAGAACGGAAAAGATTCTTCAAGAGTCTCAGGTCCCAGAAGTGCATGATAAATACCGCCAAAGCCCAATACTGCAGAGGAAATTAAGTGAAGTACTCCAGACACAAAGTATGGAAAAGTGTCTATAACTTCCCCCCCAGGACCTACTCCCCAACCTAGAGTAGCTAGGTGGGGAAGCAAAATTAAACCTTGTTCATACATGGGCTTCTCGGGTACGAAATGAGCCACTTCAAAAAGGTTCATTGCTCCGGCCCAGAATACTATTAATCCAGCATGGGCTACATGGGCCCCTAATAGTTTACCAGATAAATTGATAAGTCGGGCATTCCCGGCCCACCAAGCGAAACCGGTAGTTTCCTGGTCACGACCAGTTAAAGCTAAAGTTCCATTAAAGAGCGTTTCCACGTGGTAGAACCTCCTCAGGGAATATAAGGTTTTCATGAGGCTGATCTTGAGCTGCCATCCACGCACGAATACCTTCGTTTAAGAGAATATTTTTTGTGTAGAAAGTCTCAAATTCAGGATCTTCCGCTGCGCGGATTTCTTGAGAAACGAAGTCATAAGCACGTAGGTTCAGGGCCAAACCGACTACCCCAAGAGCACTCATCCATAAACCAGTTACTGGTACAAATAACATAAAGAAATGTAACCAACGTTTATTGGAAAAAGCAACCCCAAAGATTTGGGACCAAAAGCGATTAGCAGTAACCATTGAATAAGTTTCTTCAGCTTGGGTTGGGTTAAAAGCACGGAATGTATTTGCGCCATCACCATCTTCAAATAAAGTATTTTCTACGGTTGCACCATGAATAGCGCATAGTAGTGCAGCGCCCAATACACCAGCAACTCCCATCATATGAAATGGGTTTAATGTCCAATTATGAAATCCTTGGAAAAAGAGGATGAATCGAAATATAGCTGCTACACCAAAACTTGGAGCAAAGAACCAACCAGACTGACCCAGTGGATAAATAAGGAATACAGAAACAAAAACAGCAATTGGACCTGAGAATGCGATTGCATTATAAGGTCGCAATTGAACAGATCGAGCAAGTTCAAATTGACGTAACATGAAACCTATTAATCCGAAAGCACCGTGGAGAGCAACAAAAGTCCACAGACCGCCTAACTGACACCAACGGGTAAAATCTCCCTGTGCTTCAGGACCCCACAGTAACAACAAAGAGTGTGCTAAACTATTAGCGGGAGTGGAAACTGCAGCGGTTAAGAAGTTGCAGCCTTCTAAATAAGAACTTGCCAAGCCGTGAGTATACCATGAAGTTACAAAGGTCGTACCTGTAAACCAACCCCCCAAGGCGAAATAGGCGCAAGGAAAGAGTAATAGACCGGACCAACCCACAAAAACGAAACGGTCCCTCCGCAACCAGTCATCCATAATATCAAATAAATCATTTTCATCTTTGGTAAATTTACCAAGAGCTATAGTCATAGCGATCCTCCTATTCAACTACTTCAACCATTTCCCAACACCTCATAGAGCATTTTCAGAGATGGGACGGACCTTGATCATTTATCTCTATTCATTTCTCTCTCTATATATATATAGAATATATAAGTATACTTTCCCTTGTTTTCTAATCGGTTTCGAATAAAAAATCATTTATGGGTCTATTGATATCTAGGGCAAATCCATGAACTCGATGTGGTTATTCCTTATCTATTCTTAAAAATCTTCCAAGTCATCAATCATAAAATCTGCTATGACTCCAAAATCCGATAGAAATTTTTTTTTCAGAACTGTTCAAGAAACAAATGATCCCCTGTTTCACTTCTTATACCTAGCGGATCTTCAGACATATTTCTCTCCTTTCATCAAAGAAACTTATTCTTGAAGTTTGGTTGTGAATTGACTTCTATTTTGTCTAGGAAACTACTGTAGGATCATAGGTTTTCTAAATTTCTATTTCATTTACAGTTTTTTCTTTAGTATTTCATTTTTTTTTATAAATACTATAATAAAAAGAAAAAACTGTAAATGAAAGTTTTTGTCTCATATATATGAATTGCTGGAAAAATATCGTACACATCGATATGAAAAGAAACTATTTGATATGTGAAGACATAATTTAATGTATTTTTCTATTATTTCTATAAGATTCTATCTAATCTTATAGAAATAATAGAAATTTATGGAAAAAAATATGTTTCATTTTAATTTTAAAAAAACTTGTTTGGTGGAACTTGAAATTCGTATTAAGGCCCTTCTGAGTAAAGAAAAGGCATAACCTTTTTTCTTAGTTCAGAAACAAGAAGATTTCATTGGAAATATTCAGAGATTCTTAGGGAGTCTAAACGAAAAAAGTCTTAAAAAGAAAAAAAATTGTTCGAATTGAATCTTTATCAAATTTGAATATCAGAATAGTAGATATAAATATAATTCAACGGGTTAGGTCCACTTACTTTTTTTTATTTTTCCATTATTGAATTTTACACTTTTTCTTTTTTATTACAAATAGAAACTTTTTCAAAATATCAAGAATCTTTTTATTCTTCCTTCAAATAGAAAGACTATTGCTTTTGAAAAAAAAAGTAAAAAGCCCCTTATCGGATTTGAACCGATGACTTACGCCTTACCATGGCGTTACTCTACCACTGAGTTAAAAGGGCCCTTTTTCTTTCTTTCAATTTCTAAATAAGGAACTAGCATGACTAGTACATATATTTGTTACTGTGTATACTTATTCTATAAATTTATATAAATTATTTCTATAAATTTATATAAATTATATAAATTAAATGATATAAATGGGATTAGAATACATGTACATCAATATCTATTATTTGTATAATGACTCATCAAAGAACAAAAAATTGGATTTACCTAGTGAATAGAATATAGTTAAAAAAAAGAATTGATTAAGATTGGATTTGATCCATATCAAATATATTATTTCAAAATGGATTCTTGAAGTCATTCTAATCATAACACTAAATTCTTTTTATTGATACATAAATGTACTCACAAAATAAAATATTTCATCGAAACATTGATAAAATCGAATCATTGATAAAATGGATTCAATATGTTCTGTCCCTAAACCAAATTTTTATTTTTTTATTGAAAAATTCTATTTTCCAAAGTTTTTTTTCTTAGTATTAGATATAAATCTACCTATCGAATCTAGTATTAGTAATAAATGATAGAAATGAAGTTTTAACCTCTCGTCCTTTGCAACAAACGAATCATTCCTGTGAAGAATTTTCTCTTTATTGGAACATTACTTCTTTTTTTTTCTTATTATGACTGGAATAAAAAAATTTAGAAATATAAATGATTAATAAAAAATTTCTATGGAATTATGAAAGAACGAAAAATATTTTTTTTTATCGAATCATATCATTATATTGACAATTGCAAAAAACTGTTCATACTATGAACGTAGTATAATGGCGGTCGGGCAAGTATGCCCCCATCGTCTAGTGGTTCAGGACATCTCTCTTTCAAGGAGGCAGCGGGGATTCGACTTCCCCTGGGGGTAGGGTGTTACGAAAGGAAGTTGATCAAAAATTTTCAATAAAAACTGAAATGTATTCTTCCTATTGTGCTGGGTCGATGCCCGAGCGGTTAATGGGGACGGACTGTAAATTCGTTGGCAATATGTCTACGCTGGTTCAAATCCAGCTCGGCCCAAGAATTTGCCGATCCACTATGAAATTCTATAACCCATTTATAGTTCTCTGGAAATGACTGATGTGCTATGATACGGAAGAATCAAAATATTAAACATATCTAAGGTTATTTCTTTTTTTTCTGTATTCCATATTTCTTTCCACAAATTCAAAATCTTGTTAATAATCGGTATTCATGTCAAGATCTGTAAGTAGAAAATATAAGGAAAAATTGAAAAAAAAAATATTTTTTTTTCATTGATTCAATTTTCAATCGATTTGTTAATAGAATAAGAATAAGAAACGGATTACGAGTAATTTGTGTCGATCTCACTAAAGTGGATATCGATATACATATCAATATATAAAAAAATGCGCTTTTTTCATTTACAACAAAAAGGTTCGAATCCGAAATAGAAAAAGAAAAGGTTTGACAGAAACGGTCCGTAAAAATATTTATACAGTACACACCCTTTCCCTGGGATTGTAGTTCAATTGGTCAGAGCACCGCCCTGTCAAGGCGGAAGCTGCGGGTTCGAGCCCCGTCAATCCCGTTGGATATAAATCCAAAAAAATAAAAAATAAATTCCTTTTTTGTGTATTTGTAGGGAATCAAATTGATAAACAAAATTTTATTTGGGGCCCCCCCCTGCTTTTTCATTTGTTTCGCCGAAAAAGGAAGGAAAGGGATTTTGGACTTTCATCAAGAATAAATGTTTTTTTGTTTTATTTAGTATGGATAAAAGATCTTCCTATGTTATACTATTTCATGAGTTGATTTGATAGCTCAGATTTTGTGATTCATGATATTGATCCGATTTGATATCATTGAAATCCAATTTATACCATTGTTGAAAGATTGAACATTTCTATGGGATTAAATCCCGAATTTTTTTTTTAGAAATTTAAGAGAAATAGAACATAATAAAGATTATGGAAGTAAATATTCTCGCATTTATTGCTACTGCACTGTTTATTCTAGTTCCTACTGCTTTTTTACTTATAATTTATGTAAAAACGGTAAGTAAAAGTGACTAATTTCACTGAAATATGATTTCTTCATTTTTATGAATGATTTAAAAAAATGATCGTACAATCAGCGTAATCCAGATAGTAGAAATCAATTTGATTTCTACTATCTGAGAATTGCGTCCAATTTTTTTTTTCAGATTCTTTTTACAAACAATTCCGGTATCTTAGGAAAAAAAGGGGGTAAAAAAACAGGAATGGTTATTACACGGTCCGCCATTTTCCATATATATATATATCTATATAACCAGGTTAAGCGTCAGTTCATCGAAATAGAAATTTTAAGAAAAATTTGATTGGAATAGGAATCCATTTCTTCTTCTTTTTGATTCCCTTGTTTTTCTCAAAATAGGAATATGGGAATAATGAAAATATTTGTTTGATTGAAAGAGTATTTTCAATTCCTATAAGATACATAGAATACATTACACTACTAAAATATAATAGAATCAAGATAGATTTTCTATTTGAACTCAATTAATTAGTATTAGTTTAAATGAAATATTTTCATTCAATAGTTTCGAAATTCAAAAATTCAGGTAGAAATCAACAAGGTTACTTGGATCCCTTAACTCAATTTTTAGTATCCCTATAGCCCACTTCTTCCCCATACTACGAGGGAAAGGGAAAATGAAAAAACTACCATTAAAGCAGCCCAAGCAATACTTACTATATCCATGTAAATTTTGTCTCCTATCTCTATAAATATGAAGGAACTATTTCATTATTTTTTCAAATTTTTTATTCTATTCTTTTTTTTGTATTATTCGCTAAAAATACTATACTATAATAGTGGAATTGCTATTACAGAGTCAAAAAAAGGATTCTGGGCTAACATCATTCACGAAAAACAAGAATTCATTCTATTTATTAGTTATTAGAACATCTAAAAAGTTTTTTTTGATTATTTTTAGTAAAATCATAAAACATTAAACATAAAAAAATTATAGGAAGTTATAAGTCAATGAATGTTACTACCAGGTGGGAATATTAAGATTTCTCTTTTATCATTTCCTTAAGGATTTCATAAAAAAAGAATCAAGACAGATTCATTTGCATACTTATACTCTTCTTTCTATTTGAAATAGTCCCTTAAATGTCTCCCAATTCGTTCTCTAAAATAATTAAAAAAACTTTTTTTCTTTTCTATTCGATTTTAGAATCAAAACTTTTTAATTTTATTAGAATATAGAATATGAAAATCTAAAGAATACTTTTTTTGAATATTACGAAAGCGAATTAGCTAAATTAAAGCTATTAAATAGAATTGATCTAAATAAATAATATTGATAAAATGTGGAAGCACTCATAAACTTTAAATTAGTCTGTATAGAAGGTTTTTCTTCTGCCTTTTCTCTACCTAAAAATGGACTTTCCTATCCGACTTATTCTTAATCCAATCTAATAAAAGACCCAGTCAGGAGACAGACACTACAATAGTTGTGTAGTGAACGAACTATCATTTCTAAATTTATGGATTCCTTTTCACTACTAGAATCTTTCCTTGAATTCGAGACAAAAATATTTACAACATTTTTTAAGCTACTGATGCTTATAATTTCGAATCAAACGCAATTCTCAAGACTCCTTTTCCCTCGCTTGCTTCTGTTGGAAAAAAAGTTTTCTAAAAAAACGTAATATAATCTTTCATTTACAGTTTCTTATCGATCAGAGCGACACCCGGATTTGAACTGGGGAAAAAGGATTTGCAGTCCCCCGCCTTACCACTCGGCCATGCCGCCAATAAAAATATAGATATGAAGTTTTTGAGAATACTCCCCCCTTTTCTTTCTATTGAAAAATTGAAAAACAATCTTGAGACAAATCGCAACCGTTAACTATTCTTTTATGAATTATTCTTGAATATTTGAATAGAAATTTTTTTTTCTTAATGAGATCAGAAAATAAAAATTGATACATAACCAATCAATATTGCTTTTTTTTTTAACTTTGTTCATTCTAATTATAACAGCAACTTTCAATATATGTAAACCCTAGAATATCAATTTGATCTGTTACACAGATATTATCTAATCGAGTATCTTATCCATATCTATATAGATATAGAATACCAATACTATACGGTATTTTCAAGAAATTATCGTGCTTATTCTTTTTTTACAATTTTCAATAGAAAATTTGTAAAAATTCACACAACATGTTATGTGTTTGTTATCCTGAACAAATATGACTGCAATAAAGTTAGAGACAGATCTATAGCTGCAGTTAAATATATGCATGTTTCAAAAATACAAGCCTTATTACATTACACATAACATACTCTAATCATATTCTCCCCAATTCTCTCCAAAATACTTCACTTCAAAATATATCTTTTCTTGACAATTTCGAATGGATTTTTTTTTGTATCCAATTGAATTTGAATATGTAATATCATAATAATGATAGAAATGAAATGCATTTTTTTAGATTCCTAAAAAAAATATTGAAATGCCCGTAGAAATTTCCAATCCTTTTTTAGATTAGACTTTCGATTCTATCTGTTTGTTTTGTTGCAAATTCCTTCGAAGTTGAGTATCAAATTCTAATATTTCTTTCTCTTTTCATAATAGGTATTTCATACACTAAGAAATATTTGATACACGGGATTAGGTAAGATTTCATGTAATTCAGTATAAAGAATAGAAATTCCAATATTGCTAAATGGATTCATGTGATTTGATGAAGCATGACAGCAAATCGTGGAATATTTTTCGATAAAATTCACGGGGAAATTGAAAATGCTTGGGAGTGAAAATGAAGAAATGTCTACACTACCTGGATTGAATCAGATACAATTTGAAGGGTTTTGTAGGTTCATTGATCGGGGCTTAACAGAAGGGCTTTTTAAGTTTCCAAAAATTGAGGATACAGATCAAGAAATTGAATTTCAATTATTTGCCGAAACATATCAATTATTAGAACCCTTGATAAACGAAAAAGATGCTGTATATGAATCACTTACATATTCTGCTGAATTATATATATCCGCGGGATTAATTTGGAAAAGTAGTAGAGATATACAAAAACAAACTATTTTTGTTGGAAATATTCCTCTAATGAATTCTCTGGGAACTTCTATAGTAAATGGAATATACAGAATAGTAATCAATCAAATA
>NW_028196785.1:52500-90000 GCF_037176805.1 Vigna unguiculata
TATGGGAAATACTTCAAGAAGTTATGCAGGGACATCCCGTATTGCTAAATAGAGCACCTACTCTGCATAGATTAGGTATACAGGCATTCCAACCCATTTTAGTAGAGGGGCGTGCTATTTGTTTGCATCCATTAGTTTGTAAGGGATTCAATGCAGACTTTGATGGCGATCAAATGGCTGTTCATGTGCCTTTATCCTTAGAAGCTCAAGCAGAAGCACGTTTACTTATGTTTTCTCATACAAACCTCTTGTCTCCAGCTATCGCGGATCCAATTTCTGTACCAACTCAAGATATGCTTATTGGACTTTACATATTAACGAATGGGAATCGTCGGGGTATTTCTTCAAATAGGTATAATCCACGTAATTGCAGAAATTTGAAAAATGAAAGAATTCCCCAAAAAAACTATAAGTATACGAAAAAAAAAGAACCTTTTTTTTGGAATTCCTATGATGCAATTGGAGCTTATCAACAGAAAAGAATAACCTTCGATAGTCCTTTGTGGCTCCGGTGGCGACTAGATCTACGCATTATTTCGTCAAGAGAAGTTCCTATCGAAGTTCACTATGAATCTTTAGGCACCTATCATGAAATTTATGGGCATTATCTAGTAGTAAGAAGTACAAAAAAACAAATTCGTTCTATTTACATTCGAACCAACGTAGGTCATATTTCTTTTTATCGAGAAATCGAAGAAGCTGTACAAGGTTTTTGCCGAGCCTATTCATATGGTATCTAATCATATAGATGGTTGTATCTAAGATAAACAAATTTATGATACTGGTGTAAATTCAAATCTTCATGATTTAACATTTAACAAGGATCTTAGTTTTTTAATTTCTCAATTTCTACACAAATTAAGATAAAGAAAAGGCAGTTTTTCAATCATTGACTCAAATCCATTGTTGAACTGAATGAATCCCACTGAGTGGAATAGGGAGGTACTTATGGCAGAACGGACCAATCTAATGTTTCACAATAAAGTGATAGGTGGAACTGCCATTAAACGACTTATTAGCAGATTAATAGATCACTTCGGAATGGCATATACATCACATATCCTGGATCAAGTCAAGACTCTGGGATTCCGCCAAGCTACGGCTACATCCATTTCATTAGGAATTGATGACCTTTTAACAATACCTTCGAAAGGATGGCTAGTCCGAGATGCTGAACACCAAAATTTGATTTTGGAAAAACAGCATCATTATGGAAATGTACATGCAGTAGAAAAATTACGCCAATCCATTGAGATATGGTATGCTACAAGTGAATATTTTCGACAAGAAATGAATCCTAATTTTAGAATGACCGATCCTTTTAATCCAGTCCATATAATGTCCTTTTCGGGAGCTAGAGGAAATGCATCTCAAGTACACCAATTAGTAGGTATGAGAGGATTAATGTCGGATCCACAAGGACAAATGATTGATTTACCTATTCAAAGCAATTTACGCGAAGGGCTATCTTTAACAGAATATATAATTTCTTGCTACGGAGCTCGTAAAGGGGTTGTAGATACTGCTGTACGAACATCAGATGCTGGATATCTTACACGTAGACTTGTTGAAGTGGTTCAACATATTGTTATACGTCGAACAGATTGTGGTACCATTCGAGGAATTTCAGTAAATACCCAGAATGAAACGATGCCGGAAAGTAGTTGGACACAAACATTAATTGGTCGTGTATTAGCAGACGATATATACAGAGGTTCACGATGCATTGCCATTAGAAATCAAGATATTGGAATTGGACTTTTCAATCGATTGAAAACCTTTCAAACACAACCAATATCTATACGAACTCCTTTTACCTGTAGGAATACATCTTGGATCTGTCGATTGTGTTATGGTCAAAGTCCTACTCAAGGTCACTTGGTGGAATTAGGAGAAGCTGTAGGTATTATTGCGGGCCAATCCATTGGAGAACCGGGCACTCAATTAACATTAAGAACTTTTCATACTGGCGGAGTATTCACAGGGGGGACTGCCGAACAGGTGCGAGCACCTTATAATGGAAAAATTAAATTCAATGAGGATTTGGTTCATCCTACACGTACACGTCACGGGCATCCTGCTTTTCTATGTTATATAGACTTGTATGTTAGTATTGAAAATGGTGACATTATACATAATGTGACTATTCCACCAAAAAGTTTTCTATTAGTTCAAAATAATCAATATGTAAAATCAGAACAAGTGATTGCCGAGATTCTCGCAGGAACATATACTTTTAATTTAAAAGAAAAAGTTCGAAAACATGTTTATTCTGACTTAGAAGGAGAAATGCATTGGAGTACGGATGTGTATCATGCATCAGAATTTAAATATAGTAATGTCCATATCTTACCAAAAACAAGTCATTTATGGATTTTATCAGGAAAATCAGACAGATCCGCTTCAGTCTCTTTTTCAACCCGAAAAGATCAAGATCAATTGAACATTCATTATCTTTCTACAGGAGAAAGAGATATTTGTAACCATTTAGCAAGTAATAATAAAGTAAGACATAATTTGTTTCGTTTCACTCCTTCTGAAAAAAAAGAAAGAAGGATTTCAGATTATTCAAAAAATAATCAAATCCTATGTAAAGATCATTGTCATTTTACACATCCTGCTATTTTTCACGATACTACGGATTTATTAGCAAAGAGGCGGAGAAATCGATTCATTATTCCATTTCAATTCCAATCGATTCAAGAACGAGACAAAGCACTAATGTTAGATTCCAGTATCTCGATTGAAATACCAATCCATGGTATTTTTCGTAGAAATAGTATTTTTGCTTATTTCGATGATCCTCAATACCGAACACAGAGCTCGGGTATTACTAAATATAGGACTATTGATATAAATTACATTTTTAAAAAAGAGGATTTTTTAATCGAGTATCCAGGAATTCAAGAATTTAAGACAAAATACCAAATTAAAGTAGATCAATTTTTTTTCATTCCCGAAGAAGTGTATATTTTACCAGAATTTTCTTCCATAATGGTACGGAACAATAGTATTATTGAAGTAGATACACCAATCACTGTAAATATAAGAAGTCAAGTAAGCGGGTTGGTTCGATTGGAGAAGAAAAAAAAAAAGATTCAATTAAAAATATTTTCCGGGAATATCTATTTTCCCGGAGAAATGGATAAGATATCCCGGCACAGTGCCATGTTGATACCACCGAGAACGGTAAAAAAAAATTCAAAAGGATCAAAAAAAAAAATGAAAAATTGGATCTATGCTCAATGGATCACAATTATGAAAAAAAAGTATTTTGTTTTGGTTCGACCGGTCATTTTATATGAAATAGAAGATAGGATCAATTTAATCCAATTTTTTTCCCAAGATATGTTACAAGAAAGAGATAATTTGGAACTTCAAATTATTCATTATATTCTTTCTGGAAATGGAAAATCAATTCGGGGAATTTCTAATTCTAATACAAGTATTCAATTAGTTCGGACTTGTTTAGTCTTAAATTGGGATCAAGACAAAAAATTGTCTTCTATCGAAAAAGGGCATGCTTCTTTTGTTGAACTAAGTATAAAAGGTTTGGTTAGATATTTCTTAAAAATGGACTTAGGAAAATCCCATATTTCATATATAAGAAAAAGGAAAGATCCGCTCGGTTCAAGATTTATCTTGGATAATGAGTCGGACTGGACCAACATCAATCCATTTTTTTTTATAGATCCGAGGGAAAAAGTTCAACAATCACTTAGTCAAAATCATGGAACTATTCATATGTTGTTGAATAGAAATGAGAAATGCCGATCTTTAATAATTTTGTCATCATCGAATTGTTTTCAAATACGATCATTCCACGATGGAAAATATTACAATGGGATAAAAGAAGAAATAAATCCAATTCAAAGAGATCCTCTGATTCCAATTCAAAATTCGTTAGGTCCTTTAGGAATAGCCCTTCAAGTTGCCCATTTTTATTTTTACCTTTTAATTACTAATAATCAGATCTCGATAAATAAAAACGGGCAACTTGACAAATTAAAAGAAACTTTTCAAGTATTAAAATATTATTTAATAGACGAAAACGAGATCATTTATAAATCTGATCTATCTAGTAACATCCTTTTAAATCCATTCTATTTGAATTGGCATTTTTTCCATCATAATTATTGTGAAAAAAAAACGTTTCCCATAATAAGTCTTGGTCAATTTATTTGCGAAAATGTATGTATAGTTCAAACGAAAAATGAACCACACCTTAAATCGGGTCAAATTCTAACTGTTCAAATGGATTCTGTAGGAATAAGATCGGCTAACCCTTATTTGGCGACTCCTGGAACAACTGTTCATGGTCATTATGGAGAAATACTTTCTGAAGGAGATATATTAGTTACATTTATATATCAAAAATCGAGATCAGGTGATATAACACAAGGTCTTCCAAAAGTAGAACAGGTATTGGAAGTTCGTTCGATTGATTCAATATCCATAAACCTAGAAAAGAGAGTGGATACTTGGAATGGGCGTATAACAAGAATTCTTGGCATTCCTTGGGGATTCTTCATTAGTGCTGAGCTAACTATAGCGCAAAGTCGTATTTCTTTGGTTAATCAAATTCAAAAAGTTTATCGATCCCAGGGAGTTCACATTCATAATAGACATATAGAAATTATTGTGCGTCAAATAACATCAAAAGTATTGGTTTCAGAAGATGGAATGTCTAATGTTTTTTTGCCTGGCGAACTAATTGGATTGTTGCGGGCCGAACGAGCTGGGCGTTCCTTAGAAGAGTCGATCTGCTATCGAGTTCTATTATTGGGGATAACAAAAACATCTTTGAATACTCAAAGTTTCATATCTGAAGCAAGTTTTCAAGAAACTGCTAGAGTTTTATCAAAAGCCGCTCTCCGGGGTCGCATAGATTGGTTGAAAGGTCTGAAAGAGAACGTTGTTTTAGGGGGAATGATGCCAGTTGGTACTGGATTCAAAAGAATAATATACCGTTCAAAGCAAAGGCAATATAACAAGATTACCCCGGAAACAAAAAAAAGAATTTATGTGATACATCAAAATAATCTAGGATTTAAGAATTCCTAAAATAATGATTCTTAAGGTCGTATTCATCTCCGGTCACTTTATTTTGTATATATTTTGTATAATAAAAGAAACATAATAAATAAACGAATCATATTCAATGAAATAGAAAAAATGGCCCGATCTTTTTTTTATCAACGGCAAATTTTCAGTAGAAGAGAAGGTTCCTTCGGAACACTTATTTTTTTCTATTTCAGTATACTGGGTCTCTTTCTTTCATTTCAAAAAATTGATCTAATTTCTATTTGGAAATGAAAGAAAAGTGTGGGGATAATTATAAATGACAAAAAGATATTGGAACATAATTTTGGAAGAGATGATGGAAGCTGGTGTTCATTTTGGCCACGGTACTAGAAAATGGAATCCTAAAATGTCACCTTATATTTCTGCAAAGCGTAAGGGTATTCATATTACAAATCTTATTAGAACTGCTCGGTTTTTATCAGAATCTTGTGATTTAGTTTTTGATGCAGCAAGTGGGGGAAAACAATTCTTAATTGTTGGTACAAAAAAAAAAGCAGCTGATTCAGTAGCGCGGGCTGCAATAAGAGCTCGGTGTCATTATGTTAATAAAAAATGGCTCGGCGGTATGTTAACGAATTGGTATACTACAAAAACACGACTTCAAAAGTTCAGGGACTTGAGAATGCAACAAAAGACGGGGAGATTTCATAGTTTTCCAAAAAAAGATGCCGCTATATTGAAGAGACAATTAGCTCAATTGGAAACATATCTTGGCGGCATTAAATATATGAAGGGCTTACCAGATATTGTAATAATCGTCGATCAACAAGAAGAATATACGGCTCTTCGAGAATGTATAACTTTGGAAATTCCAACAATTTGTTTAATTGATACAAATAGTGACCCGGACCTCGCTGATATTTCAATTCCAGCTAATGATGATGCTATAGCCTCAATTCGATTAATTCTTAACAAATTAGTTTTTGCAATTTGTGAGGGTCGGTCTAGATATATACGAAATTCTTGATTAATAATAAGATAAAAAATTCTTGAATTTGCTTCGAGGGGTTCATAGATTTATGGAATCGCTTACTATACTAGTAAGAAATTGCACAAAAATGAAAATAGAAAACAAACAAAAATTTTATGTAATTAGTATCGGTATTCAAAATCAAAAATGAAAGTAGACAAATCAAAAGGGAAAGGAGATGTTTGAATAAAAATAATTCCCTTTTTTCAACTTCTTTTTTTAGAGGACAGGACAATATGAATGTTTTATTATGCTCTATCAACACATTAAAAAGATTATACGATATATCTGCTGTGGAAGTAGGTCAACATTTCTATTGGCAAATAGGGGGTTTCCTAGTACATGCCCAAGTACTTATTACTTCTTGGGTTGTAATTGCTATCTTATTGGTTTCAGCCATTCTAGTTATTCGAAATCTGCAAACCATTCCCACTTTCGGTCAGAATTTATTTGAATATGTTCTTGAATTCATTCGAGACGTGAGCAAAACTCAGATTGGAGAAGAATATGGTCCGTGGGTTCCTTTTATTGGAACTTTGTTTCTATTTATTTTTGTTTCTAATTGGTCAGGGGCTCTTTTACCTTGGAAAATCATCCAATTACCTCATGGGGAGTTAGCTGCACCCACAAATGATATAAATACTACCGTTGCATTAGCTTTACTTACATCAGTTGCATATTTCTATGCGGGTCTTTCAAAAAAAGGATTAGCTTATTTTAGTAAATACATCCAACCAACTCCAATCCTTTTACCGATTAACATATTAGAAGATTTCACAAAACCCTTATCCCTTAGTTTTCGACTTTTCGGAAATATATTAGCTGATGAATTAGTAGTTGTTGTTCTTGTTTCTTTAGTACCTTTAGTAGTTCCTATACCTGTCATGTTCCTTGGATTATTCACAAGCGGTATTCAAGCTCTCATTTTTGCTACTTTAGCTGCGGCTTATATAGGTGAATCCATTGAAGGCCATCATTGACTAGTTTTCTCAAAAATAGTCTTTTTTGTTTAGCTTGCCACACATATATTGTGGCTCAATAGAATCTACAAAATAAACATCTATCTATAGATATATAGATAGATATAGATAGATCTATTCGATTAGTATATATTAGTTTGGATATTCAAAAAAAATGAATAGCTAGAATTAGAATTCTGTATGATATTTACGTTTACAATGTGTGATAAAAAGATACTATATAGAATGTTAGTAGATTCTCGTTTGATTCACATTTAATTCAACAATTGATCAAAAGATAATTAAAAACATTTAGATCACCCAATTTCCTATATTTCTTTGAAACATTAATGAAATCGAATGAATTTATTTAGATTGATTGTATCCATATGGGATAAGAGAATAAGAAAAGAGGGAAGGGGAGCTTAAAAAAAAACATGATAAAAAAAATAGAAGTGAGGGGATCAGTCAAGGTTTTTTAGGTTTCAAAGAATGAATTTCAATTTCGATTGAATCTAAAACACAAAGAAAATTAGTTTACAGCATAGAAGAAACCTATGTATATGTGATATGATATTATAGATGAACTAGTTTTATATGAACTAACCATATATCTGAAATAACTAATCTTTTCTATATAAAAAAGGCCTCGCTATTACTGTCAATTTCTATAGGGATAGAAAAGCAAAGTCCTTGCGTTTCAGCTCTAATTGTGAATTGAAAATTAAAAAACTAAAGAAATTGTATAAAAAAACGAAGAATTCAAAGAATGATTCCAAAATTAAGGTAAGAGAAGAACAAAGATTATACAGATTCACCCCCAAAACTATGTAGTTCGAGACGAAAAAAGAAATCTCGAAGTAATTCGTTTAATAACTATTATTTTCAATTTTTAATTCTTATTTTTATTAATTACTTTAACTGAAAAAGTCTTGGTAATTGAAAAATGAAGTCAGAATTTATTAGTCGATTATATCATTAACTATTTCTTTCTTTTATATGTAGGTTACGAGGAAATTCTCATGAATCCAATTATTTCTGCCGCTTCTGTTATTGCTGCTGGATTGGCCGTAGGGCTTGCTTCTATTGGACCTGGGGTTGGTCAAGGCACTGCCGCAGGGCAAGCTGTAGAGGGGATTGCACGACAACCAGAGGCAGAGGGAAAAATACGGGGTACTTTATTACTTAGTCTGGCTTTTATGGAAGCTTTAACAATTTACGGGCTGGTTGTAGCATTAGCACTTTTATTTGCTAATCCTTTTGTTTAATCCTAAAAAGATAAAAATACATATGTGGACTTCCTTTTTCGAATTATATTAATAATTCACTCCTACAATTCTTTATCTGTTCGGATAAGAACACAGGAGAAGGACTAATTGAAAGGTATTCACATACTTATTCACCCTCTTTCTTCTTTTTGTTTAGTCCAATGAACCCCTCTTTTATTTTATTTCTTTTAAGATAATTTTTTGAAAGTGTTCAAACTAGATAGATTTTGCAATTGATAAAAGAACTGGTATCTAATTCTAAGAAGTATCATTCTTTTAGGGAATCTTCCAATTGATTGACCAATCCAAATTATATCAAATTCTATAATTATATATTCCAATTAGATTATTATATTATCTATCTAATAGGAATATTAGAAAGATAATTAGTCTATTCATAAGAGGAGATGAGATCATATGAAAAATATAACCGATTCTTTCCTTTGTTTGGGCTCCTGGCCATCCGCCGGAAGTTTCGTGTTTAATACCGATATTTTAGCAACAAATCCAATAAATCTTAGTGTAGTGTTAGGTCTACTGGTTTTTTTTGGAAAGGGAGTGTGTGCGAGTTGTTTATTTCAAAGAATAAATTGGATTTAACCAAACTGCACTTTTTAGTTTAGTTAGAATTAAGAAAATGTGCAGAATCCCGCGAATTACTTCTGAATTCATTTTCTTTTTTGAATAAATTAAGAAAAATCTTAAAGAACCATAGCATTTCGCGCTTTATTGGTAATCCACTTTGATTCTCTATTTACCAAAAATTTTGGACTATTACCATGGTTAAAAAGAGTTTGAAGTCTATACGCAGTGTAGTACTCTTTCTACCGCTATATTAATACAGAAAGGAAACGGTTTCAAAAAAATTATTCGATTTTTTTTCGATATAAAACACTCATGTCGATAAAAAAAATGGCTTGAATCCTATTTATGGCGAGAAATAAAAAACGGGTGAATTTAAACCTCCCCTTTGTACGATGCGTAATCGATGGATGACCTATGTATAAATTCAAAAGAAGTCTTTGGATTTGAATAAAAAAACAACTTTGTTGACATATATTTGTTTGGTCAAAAGAGTCCTCCGAATATTCTAGTCTTATATTGGTAATTGTTTTCACTTTGAATAGAGAAGAGAGGATAGGCTCATTACATAAAAAATTGGTAAATTTCCGATAAGTAATTGAGTGTGAGAGCCAAATGAATCGAAAGATTCATGTTTGGTTCGGGAAGAGATCATAGACATTTTGAAATGGATGGAAAGAGAGTCTACTTTCATTACGTGATTTATTAGATAATCGAAAACAGAAAATCTGGAGAACTATTCGAAACTCAGAAGAATTACAGGAAAACGCCATTGAACAGCTCGAAAAAGCCCAGGCCCGCTTAAGGAAAGTTGAAACAGAAGCAGATCTGTTTCGGGTGAATGGCTATTCTGAGATCAAACGAGAAAAATTGAATTTAATTAATTCAATTTATACGACTTTGGAACAATTAGAAAATTACAAAAACGAAGCTATTGATTTTGAACAACAAAGAGTTATTAATCAAGTTCGACAGCGGGTTTTACAACAAGCCTTACAGGGAGCTCTAGGAACTCTAAATAGTTGCTTGAACAACGAGTTACATTTACGTACTGTTAGTGCTAATATTGGCATGTTTGGGATGATGAAATAAAAAAATAACTGATTAGGCTTTCTATTATACAATAGAGTATAGGCATCATTTTTTTCTTATAAAAAATAAATTTAAGATATTTTCATGGTAACCATTCGTGCAGATGAAATTAGTAAAATTATCCGTGAACGCATTGAGCAATATAATACAGAAGTAAAAATTGTAAATACTGGTACCGTACTTCAAGTAGGCGATGGTATTGCTCGTATTTATGGTCTTGATGAAGTAATGGCGGGTGAATTGGTGGAATTTGAAGAAGGTACTATAGGCATTGCTTTGAATTTGGAATCAAAAAATGTTGGTGTTGTATTAATGGGTGATGGTTTGCTGATACAAGAGGGAAGTTCAGTAAAAGCAACAGGAAGAATTGCTCAGATACCTGTAAGTGAAGCTTATTTGAGTCGTGTTATAAATGCCCTGGCTAAACCAATTGACGGTCGAGGAGAAATTTCAGCTTCGGAATCTCGATTAATAGAATCTCCCGCTCCCGGTATTATTTCAAGACGTTCGGTATATGAGCCTCTCCAAACAGGACTTATTGCTATTGATTCGATGATCCCCATAGGACGGGGCCAGCGAGAATTAATTATTGGAGATAGACAAACAGGTAAAACAGCAGTAGCCACAGATACAATTCTCAATCAACAGGGACAAAATGTAATATGTGTTTATGTAGCTGTTGGTCAAAAAGCATCTTCTGTGGCTCAAGTGGTGACTACCTTACAAGAAAGAGGAGCAATGGAATACACTATTGTAGTAGCTGAAACAGCGGATTCTCCAGCTACATTACAATACCTCGCGCCTTATACAGGAGCAGCTCTGGCTGAATATTTTATGTACCGTGAACGTCACACTTTAATCATTTATGACGATCTCTCCAAACAAGCACAGGCTTATCGGCAAATGTCTCTTCTATTACGAAGACCACCAGGTCGCGAAGCTTATCCAGGGGATGTTTTTTATTTACATTCGCGTCTTTTGGAAAGAGCCGCTAAATTAAGTTCTCAGTTAGGCGAAGGAAGTATGACTGCTTTACCAATAGTTGAAACTCAATCGGGAGATGTTTCAGCTTATATTCCTACGAATGTAATTTCCATTACAGATGGCCAAATATTCTTATCGGCCGATCTATTCAATGCTGGAATAAGACCCGCTATTAATGTTGGTATTTCAGTTTCCAGAGTTGGATCGGCGGCTCAAATCAAAGCCATGAAACAAGTAGCTGGTAAATTAAAATTGGAATTAGCACAATTCGCAGAATTAGAAGCTTTTGCACAATTCGCTTCTGATCTAGATAAAGCTACTCAAAATCAATTAGCAAGAGGTCAACGATTGCGCGAGTTGCTTAAACAATCCCAATCAGCTCCTCTTACTGTGGAAGAACAGATAGTAACTATTTATACCGGAACGAATGGTTATCTTGATTCATTAGAAATTGGACAGGTAAGGAAATTTCTTGTTGAGTTACGTGCTTACTTAAAGACGAATAAACCTCAATTCAAAGAAATCATATCTTCTACCAAGACATTCACTGGGGAAGCAGAAGCCCTTTTAAAGGACGCTATTAAAGAACAGATGGAACTCTTTTTATTCCAGGAACAAGTAGAAAAAAATTGATGAATCATTAAATAATTTTGTAATTCAATTTTCCAATTTTTATAATTAGTATCTTTTAATATGTTTTTATTTCATTTGAATATTATATATAATGAATTCGAATCAAAATGTAATAAATCAAAAAAAATAGAAGGACAAGGTTGAAATTAGATATGCAAACAACTTGCGTCCAATAGGATTTGAACCTATACCTAAGGTTTAGAAGACCTCTGTCCTATCCATTAGACAATGGACGCTTCTATTTTATATTTGATTCTTTAACCTTTTTAACTAAACCTTATTAAAAAGATTAAAGAATCAAACAAATATAAAGAATTCTAGAAATTATAAAAATAAAATAAATCAAATATTTAGAATAAAAGAAAAAAAAAATAAAAAAGAAAAATCAATTGAATATAATTGAATATATATAACTAAAACTAAATTAAGAAATGAAAATGAAGAATTGACAAATTCTTTAAGAATTCTAGATTCATTCTCGAAGAAAAAAGATAGATTTAAATAGAATAAAATAGAAGCGGGTAGCGGGAATCGAACCCGCATCGTTAGCTTGGAAGGCTAAGGGTTATAGTCGACGTTGATTCATCATTTTGATTTAACGTCTCTAATTCAAAACTGAACGTGAAACTTTTGTTTCATTCGGCTCCTTTACGGAATGAAGAGATGGACAATAAAAAAAATTGACCCATAACATCTATGTCAGCCTTTTTGTATGAATAGGTTTCAAATATCTTGCTTTTTAGATGATCCCTCTAGAAGAGCAATATTCTAACAATCTATGTTTTTTTTCTAGTTACTTCGTTCTCTATTTCTATTTCAGAAAATCTTTAGGAAAAGAAGAAAATTTCCGTCGAGCTAAAAAAATGTCGATGTCTCTAGTAAACTAAAAGAATCGTTTAATAGCTATTTTGCTTCAATTTTTACTATGCAAAAAAATGGAAGATTTAGTTACGATTAGAAAGAAACTTTGTATATTTCTCTCCATAGATCCTTTAGTAATACTCAAAAAATTCGGATTATAGATCCAATTCCAAAAACTTATGTTTCATAATTTTAAAACTCAATTTGTCAAATTCGATTTGATTCTTCTTGTATACAAATTACAATAATGTATATTATACCGCAAATAATTCATCGAGGGGTATAAAGGAGTCCCTTTAAGTAAAAAATAAAGTTTTTGATCGGCATATGAATCAAATGGGGGATCCCTTAACTTTTGGGGGGTCCTTGAAACGAATCGCACTTTTACCACTAAACTATACCCGCTACAATATCATTATTGTATCTTTTGTTGAACAAAGCAATCAGACAAAATAAAGAAATGGGAGGCATAATATTCTAATAAGTCGAGTATTGACATGTTTCATTAGAGAATCTTCTAATGAAATTTGAAAAACGGGATAATTTTCATTTTTTTATTTTGCTGAAGGTTATATATATATACAATTTACGTTACCAGAAAAAAGAGAGGGAGTAAGAAAAGAGAACATTTTTATATTATCTTATTTTGGTTTTATCTCATAGGAATCTATCCGTATCTCTTATTTTTTTTTTAATTACAAATATTTTTACAAATATTTTTTTTTCGAATAAAATATATTCAAATAAAGAATTTTTCTTCAATATTCATGGGAATAAAAGAAAAAGAGCCCGACTAGGTACTGGCCGGGCTCATTGGCTGTATAAAAAGAAAAAAAGAAAACTAAAATATATAGAATAATAAAAAAAAGATAGATAAGATAAAAAAGAATAAAAAAAAAGCAAGTCTCTTTTTTTTTTAAGCTCCCTTTTTGTTCTTCTTGTTTATGTGATATAACATAAACAAAGTAATTCTTTTTTTTTTCAATTGGGGAGAGATGGCTGAGTGGACTATAGCGTCGGATTGCTAATCCGTTGTACAAATTCTTGTACCGAGGGTTCGAATCCCTCTCTTTCCGTTGATAATTTGGTATTTTTTTTTGAACTTGTTTTTTTTATTTACTAGTTAAAGATGTTAAAATAGAGAAAATCCTAAAAATATTTCAAAATTCCGCACAAGCAAGAAAACACAGAATCCACTTTTTTCTTATTCTATTCTTCACGTCCTGGATTACGTCCTGGATCGTTAGATAGGAATCCGAAGATGAAAAGAGAAACGAAAAAGATCACTACCGTATAAACAAAAAGTTTTAGAGTAAGCATTATGAAATCTCCAAGATAATTAAAAAACGACAAAGAAAGAGAATAGATTCTCTTATATTACAACATATTTTGTTTCTTTTAATACTAAGATACTAAGTTTCTAAAAAATGAAGTTTTTTTAGGATATGAGGAGATATATATATATGAGTTTCGAAAATGAATTGATAGTAAGAGTAGATTATTTTATTACAAATTATCAATAATTCTTTTGACCAAAAATCCTTTTTTTCTGTAATCTAGGTATTCGATTGGTGAGGGGTTCCAATCGAATAATCGGATTAGGTTTTTTCAATTCAAAAAACGTAAATGATGAGAAGGTCCCTTTTTTTCCTATATATTGAAAAATTTCAATATTGGAATCCAGAAGTCACACTGTAAGACTTATCTGATCTTATAAATTGTTAAAATGTTCGAGTTTTAGTTTTCTGAAAAATTCTGAATTTTTTTACGACATTATTCAAATTAAAAATATCATCGAAAACTTACAGCAGCTTGCCAAACAAAAGCTAAAAGAAAAAATAGTACGGGTATTACTGGCATAATATCCACAATTGGATTCAAGAAAGCGTAGGCTTCGGGCAATTTCTCCAAAAAAAAACTACTGGAATAAAGGACGGAGTGAATACAAATACAGATCCAACTAAAGATATTAAGCATAACAAACATTTTGTTCTTTAAAAAAAATAAAAGTTATTTTTGTTTTTTTTTTTTCATTCTAATTTTCAATTTTATTGCATTATATACATAATACAATAAAAAGGAAAATAAAGAGTTATGAATAAAAGTAAAAAAATGAATCAAATAAGATAAGAATCTCGAGAATCCTTCTTTTATTTGAACTTTTCCAGTTTCAAAATATTTTTTATTCTGAAATCAAAAAAATTGAAGAAATCATACTTCCTTCTATATAATATCTTAATTGAATTGTATGTAATGATCAATCAATTTAGTTTTATCCTATCTATCTATATCCATTTATAGATATAGATAGATATGTAGATACGCATATAAAATACTAGTCGCAAAATTTTTTTTTTATAGAAATTTTTGAACTGGAATTGACGAACAACCAATATCAATAATAGTCTTTATTAATGTAAAATGGAAAATGGGGCGTGGCCAAGCGGTAAGGCAACGGGTTTTGGTCCCGCTATTCGGAGGTTCGAATCCTTCCGTCCCAGAGCATATCTATTTAGGATGTATATCATATTTGAATACAGATTGTATCGCATAATTAAAAGGGACCCTCCTTTTTTTGAAAAAAAAAATTATCATTTTTCTACTTTACAAATTATAAAAATAGAATAGAGTAGAAAATATATTGCTAGAATATCAAGTTCATTTTCATTTATGTCTTTACTTTTAAAAAGGTTTTCATTATATATAAGAAAAACCGAAACGTAAAAAAAAGGATAGATTCTTATGTAGCGAATGAATCAATCACTATTCACGATTCGATAATTACATACTGGATCTAAGCTAAGGGAATGTTAGAGTAAAACTTCGTTTGAAACGATGTGGTAAAAAGCAACGTGCGGCTTGAAAGACATGATTAAATTAGGGGTGGATTTTGATATCCGCCATTTTTTCTAGTATTTTACAAACGAACATGATCTTGACTTGACATCATTTGTTCTGTTCCACTAGACCCCTTTTTTTGTTTTTGGGACAGGAAAGGGATTAATGATGTAAATAGTACATGATGGAACTCGAATTTATTCATTTCTCGGGAGCAAGTATCTAAAATTTAATAAATTCTAAAAAGTTAATAAGTCTGTTTATTTTATAAAAATAGAAAGGATCTTATTTCAGCCAGGTTCAAAAAAAATGGTTGAAATTTGTAAAATTGCTTTTTTATCAAAAAGTTTATCCGCAGGAATTAACTTTTTTTATGATTCTTTCAGAGAAAAACAGGTATGTTGCTCCCATTTTTTTAAAAAATTGAAGATTCCCGGAGTAATGTCTAAACCCAAAGATTCAAAGAAAAGCTAAAAAATCAGGGAATTAAGGAAATACCATTTTCAAATTGTATCATCAATTCTATTATCAAAAATTTTAGAAAAAAGAAATGAATGATAAAGAAACGAAATACGGGCAAGAAAGAGGAGTAGAGACCACTCAATAAATGAAATAGCTGCTGCTTGGTTTTCTTTTTAGTTTTTTGAGAATTTTTCAAATTGAGTGTTATGGAGGTACAAATAGGAAGAGTTTTTTTTTTTCAGAAAGAAAATACGAAAGAAAAATACTTCAGTCATTGTTTAATTGATTTGATGATTTTATTGCTCTATTTTACATCATAATTTTCGAAATACATAGAATTTTTGATATTCTCGAGCCGTACGGGGATAAAAATTTCCTGTACGTTTGGAGGGGGGGTATCTATATCTATCCCAAAGAGCTGTTTATCGAATTGTTGCTAAGGGATGTTCGACCCCAAAGAGAGGGAAGATATCTTCAGAAAGTGGATCCTATAAAGAATTAAACCTATTTCAATATTCCTGTTATTCTTTCATTTCCTTGACAAGGGGCGCTTAACCTACAGGAACTGTTCAGCATATTTCAAAAAAGGCAGGTGTTTTTATAGAACTTAGCTCGAATCAACAAACGAAATTCAATTAATGAAATCAAAAAGGGGGTGTAGATTATTTGTATATAGATTTACAAAACTCCCCGCTCTCTTGTTATATTCATACTTCATTTTTTTATTTCTTGTTGTTTATATAGAATCATAGAATGCAATTTTATATAGTCAGACAATTCATGAAATTTTCATAAATCTTCAAAAAAAATGAAAAATTGTATAGAGATAAAAGAGAGAATATAGGAAAAAAAAGAGTAACTAAATATAGTAATTGGACTTTTAAATAGATTCCCCCCTATGAGGTGATTTTTTTATTTCATATTTCTTCTTATTTTATTGTTATTTCTTTTTAATATTGACTCGCTCTTTATTTTTTTCAGTTATTAATTCTAGTTATTTGATTTATATACTTTTTTTTGATAGTAAATAAATGAGATAGAATATTCAAAATGGAATATTTCTATTATTTGATTTTTCATCCAATGACTATACATTTTTTTTTATGGAAATACAGGAAAAAACTCTATGGAAAAATGGTGGTTCAATTCTAAGTTACTTAATAGGAAGTTCGAATACAGGTGTGAATTAAGTAAATCAATGGAGAGTCTTGGTCCTATTGAGAATACCAGTCTAAGCGAAGAACCCAAAATTTTAACTGATATAGATAAAAAAATTCAGAGGTGGGATGATCGTGATAATTCTAGTTATAATTCTTTTGATTATTTAGTAGGTGTCGATAACATACAGGATTTCCTATCTGATAAAACTTTTTTAGTTAGGGATAATAAGAAGAACAGTTATTCCATATATTTAGATATTGAAAATAAAACTTTGGAGATTAACAACAATCATTCTTTTCTAAGGGTTTTTTCTAGCTATCTGAATACTGTTATTAAGAGTGATTACGATCATTCCATGTATGATACTCCTTTTAGTTGGAACAATTATATTAATAGTTGCATTGATAGTTATTTTCATTCTCAAATCTGTGTTGATAGTTGCATTTTTGGTAATATAGTCGAATATAATGACAGTTATTTTTATAGTTACTTTTTAGGTAAGGTCAGAAATTGTAGTGAAAGTGAGAATTCTAGTTTTAGTTTAATAACTAGTACGAATGATACAAATGATAGTGATTCCACTCTAGTAGAAAATTATATGAATCTCCATGAAAGTGAACAATTGACGCATTTGTGGATTGAATGCGAAAATTGTTATGAATTAAATTATAAAAAATTTTGGAAATCAAAAAGGAATATTTGTGAATACTGTGGATATCATTTGAAAATGGACAGTTCAGATAGAATCGAATTTTCGATTGATTCGGGTACTTGGAATCCTATGGATGAAGACATGGTTTCTCTGGATCTCATTGAATTTCATTCAGAAGAAGAACCTTATAAAGATCGTATTGATTCTTATCAAAGAAAAACAGGATTAACTGAGGCTGTTCAAACAGGGACAGGTCAAGTAAATGGTATTCCTGTAGCAATTGGTATTATGGATTTTAAGTTTATGGGAGGTAGCATGGGATCCGTAGTAGGTGAGAAAATCACCCGTTTGGTAGAATATGCTACTAATCAACTTTTACCTCTTATTCTCGTATGTTCGTCCGGAGGAGCGCGTATGCAAGAAGGAAGTTTGAGCTTGATGCAAATGGCTAAAATTTCTTCTGCTTTATATTATTATCAAACAATTCAAAAATTATTCTATGTATCGATACTTACATCTCCTACTACGGGTGGGGTGACAGCTAGTTTTGGCATGTTGGGGGATATCATTATTGGCGAACCAAACGCTTATATTGCATTTGCTGGTAAAAGAGTAATTGAACAAACATTGAATAAGACAGTGCCCGAAGATTCACAAGTAGCTGAATCTTTATTCAATAAGGGTTTAATTGATTCAATCGTACCGCGTAATCTTTTAAAGGGAGTTGTAACTGAGTTATTGCAATTCCATAATTTCTTTTCTTTGACTAAAAAGGAAAGAAATTATGGAATTGAAATACAAAATCAAAACATACAGGATCAAAGTAATAAAATAAAAGAATAATAAAAAAATACTAAGAATCATAAAAGGGTATATTCTGATATATATCGGCTTAGCTATAATCACTAGAATTCCTATATACTAAGTATAAAGATATAGGAATTCTAGTGATTATAGACTGTCTTTTTTAATAAAAATAAGAATAAAAATCGACAAAAATAAAAATAGATATAGTACAAATAGTAAATCGAGGTACCCTTATTTATGATAAACTTTCCTTCCATTTTTGTTCCTTTAGTGGGTCTAGTATTTCCGGCAATTGCAATGGCTTCTTTATTTCTTTATGTTCAAAAAAACAAGATTTTTTAGATACGGCGGTAAGTAGGGAAAAATATTATAGATCTTTTTTTTAGAGCTGGAAGCAATTGGATGAATTCCCCCTAAAGGTTTACATTTCAGTAGCGCCAGTTGATGAAAATTACTTTAGAAACAAGTAAAATTCTGGGGTTTTTTATTCCACAATTATTATTCTTAAAAAGAAAAAGAGGGGGTAATGAATATTTTAAAAAAAAGATCAAAAGAAGTACTGATCTATTCTATAACAGAGTCTCGAAAAATAAGCAATATCTTTTCAGCCTTTATCATTTTTTTAGGTTCATTGGGGTTATTGTTGGTTGCAATTTCCAGTTATCTCGGTATGGGTCTTTTCCTTTTTTCTCAGGAAATTAGTAATTTTCCATTTATTCCACAAGGGGCCGCGATGGCTTTTTATGGAATTGGGGGTCTCTTTATTAGTTTTTATTTGTGGTGGATTATTTTGTGGGATATTGGCGGTGGTTTTGATATCTTCGATAAAAAAAATAAAGAAGAAGTATGTTTTCTTCGTTGGGGATTTCCTGGAAAAAATCGTCGTATTATTCTCAAAATACCTATGAACGAGATTAAATCTATCAGAATAATAACAGGAGTTCAAGAACGAAGTATTTTGACTCGTACTCTTACTTATGAGAGTCTCGTTTATATGGAAACAATAGAACAGGGGTTTATTCCCTTGACTCGTATTGAAGATAATTTGACTCCACTAGAAATTGCAAATAGAGCTGGCGAATTATCTTTTTTTTTAGGTGTACCGCTTCTTTATTGATGAAAATTGGACTTAACTAGAAATAAAATTGCACAAAAAGTTTCAGAATTGTCCTATTTATTTAGTGTACCGATTGAAATATTTTGAAAAAAAACTGTTTTTTGCAAAATATTTCAATTTTTATTTTTATAGATGGGACATTTTTTGATTTCGAAATTTGAATATTATAGTCATAACTCGAAGTGCTCCTTGGTGTATTTCTAAAAAGAATCCTTTTTTCTTCGAATCTTAGCAATTAATATCCTTTCGAAACAATATTTTTTTCTTCATTGGATTGGAATTGACTGTGAATTCTTTCGATTTCTTATTCGATTTATGTATTCTTTTTTCTCAATTAAAGAAGGCAAAGGCTAACTTCCGAAGTTTAAGTAAAAAAAAATGATAAAATACAATCTAAATTTATCTAGAAGCTCTATAACTTGTAATGAAGCTTATACTTGATAGAAAAGTTATTATCATATAGAGTTGACGAAAGAGATGAAGTTAAGTTCATTAAAGACGAAAAATGAAAAAAAAAAAAAGCATTCCCCTTCTATATCTTACATCTATAGTCTTTTTGCCCTGGTGTATCTCTTTCACATTTAAGAAAAGTCTGGAATCTTGGTTTATTAATTGGTGGAATACTAGTCAATCCGAAATTTTCTTGAATGATATTAAAGAAAAGAGTATTCTAAACAAATTCATAGAATTAGAGGAACTGTTTTTCTTAGATGACATGTTAAAGGAATGTCCGAAAACATATATACAAAACCTTCGTACTGGAATTTATAAAGAAACAATCCAATTAATCAAAACACACAATGAAGATCGTATGAATACGATTTTGCACTTCTCCACAAATATAATTTGTTTCTTTATTCTAAGCGGTTATTCTATTCTTGGTAATCAAGAACTTGTTCTTATTAACTCTTTGGTTCGAGAATTTATATATAATTTAAGTGACACAATAAAAGCTTTTTCTATTCTTTTATTAACTGATTTATGTATAGGATTCCATTCAACCCATGGGTGGGAACTACTTTTTGGCTTCGTTTATAAAGATTTTGGATTTGCTCAAAATGATCAAATTATATCCGGTCTTGTGTCCACTTTTCCAGTCATTTTAGATACAATTTTAAAATATTGGATTTTCCGTTATTTAAATCGCATATCTCCATCACTTGTAGTGATTTATCATTCAATGAATGATTGACAGAAAAACCGATTTACTTCAATGAATTTCAAGTTTTTATCTAAAAAAGATAATTTTTCATTTTCCCCTCTTTAAAAAAAAGTTAAATAAAAAAGGGGTTCCCACCTTGGATAGGGAACTATGCGAGTGACCTACCTAATCTTATTGTAGAAATTTTCAGGATCAATGATTAGACCATGCAAACTAGAAATGCTTTTTCTTGTATAAAGGAAGGGATTACCCGATCCATTTCTATATCGGTCATGATATATATAATAATTCGAGCACCCTTTTCAAATGCATATCCAATTTTTGCACAGCAGGGTTATGAAAATCCCCGAGAAGCAACCGGTCGTATTGTCTGTGCCAATTGCCATTTAGCTAATAAGCCCGTGGATATTGAGGTTCCACAAGCGGTACTTCCTGATACTGTATTTGAAGCAGTTGTTCGAATTCCTTATGATATGCAAGTGAAACAAGTTCTAGCTAATGGTAAAAAGGGAACTTTGAATGTGGGGGCTGTTCTTATTTTACCGGAAGGTTTTGAATTGGCACCCCCCGATCGTATTTCGCCTGAGATTAAAGAGAAGATAGGCAATCTGTCTTTTCAAAACTATCGCCCTACAAAAAAAAATATTCTTGTAGTAGGCCCTGTTCCTGGTCAGAAATATAATGAAATCACGTTTCCTATTCTTTCCCCGGATCCCGCTAGTAAAAGAGATATTCATTTCTTAAAATATCCTATATATGTAGGCGGGAACAGGGGAAGGGGCCAGATTTATCTTGACGGGAGCAAGAGTAATAATAATGTTTATAATGCTACAGCAGCAGGTATAGTCAAAAAAATCATACGAAAAGAAAAAGGGGGATACGAAATCACTATAGTAGATGCATTAGATGAGCGTGAAGTGATTGATATTATACCTCCAGGACCAGAACTTCTTGTTTCAGAAGGTGAATCTATCAAACTTGATCAGCCATTAACAAGTAATCCTAATGTCGGTGGATTTGGTCAGGGGGATGCGGAAATAGTACTTCAAGATCCATTACGTGTTCAAGGTCTCTTGTTCTTCTTGGCATCTATTATTTTAGCACAAATCTTTTTAGTTCTTAAGAAGAAACAATTTGAGAAGGTTCAATTGTTCGAAATGAATTTTTAGTTCCGCGTATTTATCAACATATTAAACTCGTAAAAATAACTCAATTTTTTTGATAATTTTTGTAATTATATTCTGTATAATATCTGTATAATAGAAAATATATATATATATTCAAATATCGAAAAGTTACTCTAAGGGGGATTCTTTGTTTTTTCTTTTTTTTTTTTTTCTTTGTCCTTTCCTAGAGTCCGATTCCTATTCCTTCTTGTTTGTGTTGAAATAGAAATATTCTAAAAATATCAATAAAATACTATTTTTGAATCCCTTCCTGAAAAATCCTATATCTTAGTTTCTCTTTTTTCCAACTTAGAATCTTTCTGCCAGATAATCTTTTATGGTATATAAATAATATGTAAAATAATATGTAGTGAACAAATAAAAAAAAAAGAATGAAATGGAATTTTTTGAAACATCGGAAGAAGTAGTCATTTATATGAAAAAAAATTAGAATTCTTAAGAACTCAAGGGGGATCCACTTGCATTCGTCAAAGAAAGAGTGGATCCCTGTTCAGTTCTTACACTTTCATTTCAAAAACCCAAATAGAATACGATTACTACAGAGATGAGCCCAATCCGGAATATGAACCATAAAAGAAAATACCAATTAAACCGATCACAGTAATACCAGTTACAGTACCTATTATCCAAAGAGGAATTCTTCCAGTAGTATCGGCCATTTATCCCACTTTCCTCCACATTTAATCACGTAGTCAGTCATGCTAAAGACATTAACAAACAGTCATAGATAATTATGAAATGATATCCTTCCGAATGGGATAAAAGAATTCTTAATATATATTATTGACTATTCCTATTTCTTCTATTAATTCTAATTAATTGAAGAAATAATTTGAAAATAAAACAGCAAGTACAAAAATAAGTAATAACCCCCAGTAGAGACTGGTACGATTCAATTCAACATTTTGTTCATTTGGGTTTGATTGTGTCATAGCTCTATAATTCAAATTAAGTTTATCGTTGGATGAATTGCATTGCTGATATTGATCCCAAAAAAGAAACAGTGGGTACCGCTAGTCCGTGAACAGCTAGCCATCGTACTGTAAAAATTGGATAGGTCCTATCTATAGTCATTGGAGCCTCCTAAAAAGATCTACTAAATTCATCAAGTTGTTCCAAAGGATCAAAACGGCCAGTTATTAATGGAATTCCTTGTCGGTTCTCTGTAAAATACTCGTTTGGGCGGGGACTTCCAAATACATCGTAAGCTAGACCTGTACTGACAAATAACCAACCTGCAATGAATAGGGAGGGTATAGTAATGCTATGAATAATCCAGTATCGGATACTGGTAATAATATCAGCAAAAGAACGTTCTCCTGTGCTTCCAGACATCTTGAACTCCACATATTCTTGTACAGTCAAAAGGGGGGGATCGAGTCCATAAAAGACGAGATCAGTAAGGCGAAATTTACTGAAATAGAATCCTTGTTAGATCGTCCATTTTGTACCAACGGTGTCTTTTGAGTATACCGAATCAGTATAGCTATCCTTCTTCTAACAGAGCAATGAAATTTCACAATCAGTGTAAAATTTTAGTACTAGATTTTTTTCTTCTTTTTTCATTGATTGTCTCTATGTAGTCAAAAATCCGATAGAAAATTTTGCAAAGTTTGGGTATATAAAAATTTTTTTTATATTAAATTTTTAGAGTAATAGTATAAAAGGAAGGTTCTTAACATTTCAAATTATTAGTTTTGGATTAGAAACTAAAGATCCATTAAAATCGGAATATGAGAAAAGGGTTTCTAATAATTAATAAAGTAGATAATTCATAAAGTAGATTTTCTATTTTAATAATTCAATTATTGCCAAATCAATAAATATATTTTTTGTGGTTGTTGAAGATCTTTTTTTCTATTTTCTTCTACATTAATTCAAAGTGAAATAAAATGAAATAACAGAGTTATTATTCTTTGTTTGAATATTCATAATTTTTCTTTTCTTTTTCCAATATAAACAGAATTCTATTGGATATCTATAGAATAATACTAAATATTTTCATTAGATCAGTTTACTTAATTCCTGAGTTGATTAAGAAGTATGTTGATTTGAAATCACAGGATGGGTAGATGTAACAGATGAGGAATTTATTTCTAAATTATGTTACTCTATTTCTTTTTTTTTTTTTCGTCTCTAATAATTGAATTTATTGAGGAATTGCCAATTTTGAATTGTATCTTTCAAGTAGGATTTTTTATCTTCTTTTTTCTCTCAAAAATGGAAATTTAGGGAAGTGCTTTATAAACATATGTATAAAAAGAACGAACATATTTCATTTAGTTTCTATATGCCCACTATCACTAGTTATTTCGGTTTTTTACTATCGGTTTTAATTATAACCTCGTCTCTATTTATTGGTCTTAGTAAAATACGACTTATTTGATTTGTAATTTTGAGAGGAATAGTAAATTTTGGTATAAGACATTCTAGAATTCCTTACTATGTCAATTTACAATTCTCGATCGTTGAGATTTATGATCAATACAGATTTATGTTTAAGGCTAGATATTATATTACCTTTCTTTTTACTTTTCGAACAAATAAAAATGATTGAAGTTTTTCTATTTGGAATCGTGTTAGGTTTAATTCCTATTACTTTGGCTGGATTATTTGTAACTGCATATTTACAATACCGACGAGGTGATCAGTTGGATCTTTGATTCATTAATGTCTCTTTTTTTGTGATTCCCTATTTATTTAGTTTAATCCTAATCGACAAGGATAAAATTCAGACTTTCTTTTGAATGTTCAATTATTTCAGTGTAATTATCAGGCGAATAATACTAGAATCACGCTCTGTAGGATTTGAACCTACGACATCGGGTTTTGGAGACCCGCGTTCTGCCGAACTGAACTAAGAGCGTTTTGTTTTCATAAAATTATATGATCCAAATCCATTTTGCATATAGATATTCAGTATGTATGTTCAATTGGAATTCGTCTTCACAGGTTCCCGGTTTATTGCTCATCTCATAGAATATGGAATATTATAGAATACGGAATATCATAGAATAAGTAATTGTTAGGGATAGGGATGACAGGATTTGAACCCGTGACATTTTGTACCCAAAACAAACGCGCTACCAAGCTGCGCTACATCCCTTTTCCATTTGTTTATAGTGTTATTGTAAAGAATCTTTGTCTTGTTTTCCACATTTTTCTCTGTTGATATATATCAACAGAGAAAAAATACTTAAATAATAAAAAGAAAGGAGGATTTGAAATGCGAGATCTAAAAACATATCTTTCCGTGGCACCAGTAGTAAGTACTTTATGGTTCGGGGCTTTGGCGGGTCTATTGATAGAGATCAATCGTTTTTTTCCAGATGCATTGATATTCCCCTTTTTTTAATTTTAGTTATTGACACGGGAAGGGGTGAAGAAGATGAAAGGTCCAATTATATATTAAATATGTGTAATTAACCTACTCTTCTTTTTTTTTTTTTTAGGAAAGATAAAGACGAAAGATTAAATTGGCCTCATTGAAATTCGGAGTGACACTCGGGATCGGGATCTGGTCCAGGCTTCAATGGAATTGAATTATTAATTCAATTCCTATGAAAAAGAAAGTGAAAGCAGAAATCCATAGGTTGGGGCAACAATATCATAAAAAATACTTTAAAAAAACGAAAATACTGGCAATTTGAAACGAAATATAGTTACAGATCCTTGTATTCTTTTTGTACTAGATTCAATTAAATTGGAACGAAATCTTTCATAATTTTTCGAATTCTTCTTTTTTATCTTATCTTAGTTGTTTTCATCTTTTTCTTAGATTCTTAGATTCGAATCCGAAAAGAGTTATAAGTGAATTAAAAACCCAAAGGAGGGTCATGTCCAAGGGTAAAGATATCCGAGTAAGTGTTCTTTTGGAAGGTACTGGTTGTGATAAAAAGAGTCTAAATAAGGAATAAAGCGGTATTTCTAGATAGATTACTAACAAGAATCGACACAATACGCCTAGTCGATTGGAATTGAGAAAATGATGTCCCCGTCGTTATATAACAACATATGCTAAAGAAGAAAAAAAATACAAATCCTTTATTATAATTATATTTATTTAAATCAATGTTATTTTTGGAATAGGAATAAATAAACTATGGAAAAACCTAAGCGACTCTTTATTAAATCCAAGCGATCTTTTCGTAGACGTTTGCCCCCGATTCAATCGGGGGACCGAATTGATTATAAAAACATGGGTTTAATTTGTCGATTTATTAGTGAACAAGGAAAAATATTATCTAGACGTGTAAATAGATTGACCTTAAAACAACAACGATTAATTACTGTTGCTATAAAACAAGCTCGTATTTTATCTTCGTTACCTTTTCTTAATAACGAAAAACAATTTGAAAAAAGCGAGTCGACTGCTAAAATTACTCCTTTAAGAAAAAAAAATAGAAATTAAAAATTCGAAATCCAATTTGAATTTAGATTCGAATTAAACATGGATTGATGTTTTGTTCAAAATTAGGATAATTCCATTTGATTTTTTTGTTGGAATAAAAAAGATAATAGGTAACGAAGAATAATTTTTTAAGCATGGTTGTTTATTTTGATAGCTTTATCGTATGATAAAGCTATCAAAATAAACAAATTTCTAGTCTATACCTTCCTGCAGTAAATAAGGGGTTTTAAGTTTTTATGATATTATCGGCAATCATAAAAAGACAATTCTCTTTTAATATAGCAATTTGTGCAACTATTTTACGATTAAGAAGCAATTGCTTGGTGTATAGACTATTCATTAAATTATTATAAATATAAGATACTTTTTGATTCTCGCGAATTACTGCATTTATTCGACTAATCCATAAACCACGAAAATCTCTTTTTTTCCTATCTCTATCCCGATGAGCCGAAACTAAAGCTTTCAATTTCTGTTGAGTAATAGTTCGGGTAAGTCTTGAATGAGCTCCGCGAAAACTTGATACGAATAAACGAATTTTTGTCCTCCGTTTGTGAGCTATATATCCTCGTTTAATTCTGGTCATTTAATAAATGATATTTTCAGGAATAACTTTTTCATTTTTCAGTTATTCTTTTTTTCTTCCTAGTCTATTAATAACAAAAATGGATTCTTCCGATGTATAAAAAAAAATTCCAACGGCTCTTGCTACTATAACCGCCCCAACCACGATTTTTTATATTAAACATTTAACCTCAAAATCAGAAATTGTATAGATACTAGATATCAAATAAAATAAAAATAGTAAATGAAATAGGACACATATTTTTATAATGAATTGGTGGGTTCCTTCGTTTCTATGATTTTTTTTAGAAATGACCAGGTCCTCTCTATACACCGGAGCCTTTTTATTTTCATTTTTGATTCATTTAATGAATGTTATTGTTAACTTGTACAGTTCACACTCTGTGGCTCTACCCATGCAATATTGAGTAAGTAGGTTTTTTCACAACCAAATCTAATTCTATAGTAACGGTATTTAATTATGAAAATTTGCTGGGTAGCTGACCCTCTTATTCCATTCTTACAAAATCCATCAAAATACATTCATTAAGGACATACTTTATTTTTAATTGAAATAGTATTTTCTCCGCTTAACGGGTAACTTTTTTTTGTTACCGATGGGAAAGTCCTTCTCATATGAAATTGCAAATGTGTATTATTGGTTTTGCACCAATCGAAACCATAAATTTTATACAAGATAGAAGAATGTAAAGAATTATATAATTATATAGAAAAGAATTATATATTAAGTTAAGATAGTGTGAATGTAGTTTTTGCATTCACACTATCTTAACTGATTACCAATACTGAAAAATTTTAATTTGTTTTTTCTTAGTATTTAAGCTGAACGAGTCGCACATACACCCTGGTACACGTTCCTCGACGTTGAGGGCATCCCCGAAGAGCTGGGGATTTTGTGACGTTTCGGATTGGCTGTCTTGTGTTTCTAATAAGTTGTTTCATAGTTGGCATGGTAAGTCGTACTATATATATCTATATTTTTGTATAATGAGCAGGTTTAGATCTATCCTAACCGTGAATTACTTATATTCTATATTCCTTATTTATAGCCTATATTAATTATATATACTATATTAATAGATTAACTCTTAGAGATTTTATTTTAAAATGTAAAGTAAGATAGAGTAAAAAATTAAATTTCCAATCTTGTATTTAATTAGAATAACCTTTGCCACCAATTTTTTATTCAACTGCTACAAGATCTACAATTCCATGAGCTTGGGCTTCTGCTGCTGACATAAAAACATCCCTTTCCATGTCTTCCGATATAACCCATAAAGGTTTGCCCGTTCTTTGTACATAAACCCTTGTGATAGTTTCACGCATTTTCAGTAGCTCTTCCGCTTCCAGGACAAATTCTCCCGCTTGTGCCTCATAAAAAGAACTAGCAGGTTGGTGGATCATTACCCTGATTATATCACTTAAGTAGTATTTCCCTTATCTTGATAAATCTTTTTAGAATTCTTTTTACTATATTGGTAGATTGCTAAAGATTGTCTTTATTCCCAAAATAAAGGTAACAGAAAAGGGACAAAGACAAATAAGATAAAGGGCAAAAAGTATATTCAATAACCGTACAAGCATTTTCTGCGTATTGATGCATACGGCTTTTGTACTTATGCAATTCATTTTTTCCTCTATGGATAGAGTAGAGTATTTTCTTCGATGAATTTTGTTTCTACATTTACAAATTTCTTTTTTTCTATCAAAGAAAAAAGAAGTACAAAATCTACTAGGTCTTTTGGATCCGGATCCTTAAATAATAAACAATAGAATAACCAACTTTCTTTTTGAATCTATTTTTAAATACTACGATGGTTCCGTTGTTTTTTATATCATTTTGGTATTCAACAATCCAAAAGTTTCTTTTTTTTTTCATATATTAAGTTTTCTTCTGATTCAAATAAAAATTGTTACAAGCTTTCTGGTATGAAAAAAAACAAAAAAGTATGCGACACTACTAAAATGAAACTAGGTTTCTTATAGATCAGATAAAATGGAAAATACCCTCTTTTTCATACTACTCTTTCTATATATAATTAAATGATTCAAAAAAATTGCATATGGAATTCAAAATACCATGCTATTATTACTTTGGTTTTTATGGCGAAGGTATAGTATATATAGATAGATATCTATTCTATATATTCTCAAAGAAAAGAATCATTGGCGCCAAGCGTGAGGAAATGCAAGACGTTTGGTAATTGTGCCTCCTGCCAAAAGAAAGGATCCCATTGAAGCAGCTAATCCCAGACATACTGTCTGTACATCTGGTTGTACAAATTGCATAGTATCATAAATAGCTATTCCAGGTATTACCCACCCCCCCGGAGAGTTTATAAACAGAGACAATTCTTTATTCTCTTTCTCTATGCTCAGATATATCATAATACTAATAAGTTGATTCGATATTTCACTATCAACATCTTGACCTAAAAAAAGTAATCTTTCTCGATAAAGTCGATTGATTAGGATTCCATTTTTTCCTTAAAAGCCGTACATGCACCTTTTGATGCATACAGTTCATCAAAAATTATATAAGCAAAAAAGGAATCAATGTGTCGATTTTAATCTTTCTCTTTTTCTAATGGATTTCTTCGAACTAAAAAAAAAGAAGAATATACTTAATTTAGTGAACTATCTTCTCATTGATGTATTGCTTTCATCGAGATCGAAGCCGAATCACAATGTAATTTTCTTGTTTCTGAATGGACTTTTTCAATTCTTTTAGGTTTCTTTTCTACTCTGAGTAAAGATCTGCCCGATTTGGATTTGCACATATAGAACAAATAGTCCAAAACTATGTATTTTTGTTAGAACTTCTTCCTTTTCTGAATTTATTAATGTTTTTTGTAAAATACAATATATAGATATGATAGAAGTAGTGATCGTAGAAATATTACCAATTGGTTTTTTCTACACAGAGCCTGGGTACTTGATTTTATTGGTCCAATTAAGCCAACCATAAATTATTCATAATTTCGAGTAATAATCTGGAAATTTTATCTAAAAATGAAAAAATCGATAGAATAGTACTTCATTACACTTCACGCTCCCCATTTTTTTATCTTTATGATTTCATCATTCTCTTTTGGGGGTGAAAGCGGGGATATCTCGATCGGGGGAGAAAACGGGTAAATCCCATATAACCTACTATATCTGACAAGTCGCACTATATATCAACCCAAGATGCATCTTTATCCCCGGGGGTTCGAAAGGGTACTCTTGGAACACCAATGGGCATAAAATGGACAAATAATAAAGTCATATATCTCACTTTAGTGTGGAAACGTAAGAATTAGCTTATCGTGTTAAAAAAGATTTACTTGATTTTATATTAATATTGCTTTTTTTTATAAAAAAGAAGACTAAATAAAGTCGAGTTGTTATAAATGGGTCATTGGGGTGATAAGCGAATATGTCTGCATTTACTTATTTAAATAGTCATAGAGAAAGTTGTCAACCCCTTTCGTCTCCCCACCATTGCGTATTGTTACTTATCCGGTATAGAATAAATCTGTTTCTTTGATTTCGACAAATATGATTGTTCCATTTTCCAAGAGAATCTACTGAAAGGCTATATTCATTTTTTTCCAGTGCAATAAAGTTACATAGTGTCTATTTTTTGTTGAAGGGGTATTTTTTCATGGGTTTACCTTGGTATCGTGTTCATACTGTTGTTTTAAATGATCCGGGCCGTTTGCTTTCTGTTCATATAATGCACACAGCTCTAGTTGCTGGTTGGGCCGGTTCGATGGCTCTATATGAATTAGCAGTTTTTGATCCCTCTGATCCTGTTCTTGATCCAATGTGGAGACAGGGTATGTTCGTTATACCTTTCATGACTCGTTTAGGAATAACTAATTCGTGGGGCGGTTGGAATATCACAGGAGGGGCTATAACGAATCCGGGTATTTGGAGTTACGAAGGTGTGGCCGGAGCACATATAGTGTTTTCAGGCTTGTGCTTTTTAGCGGCTATTTGGCATTGGGTTTATTGGGATCTAGAAATCTTTTGTGATGAACGTACTGGAAAACCTTCTTTGGATTTGCCAAAAATTTTTGGAATTCATTTATTTCTTGCAGGGGTGGCTTGTTTTGGTTTTGGCGCATTTCATGTAACAGGATTGTATGGTCCCGGAATATGGGTGTCTGATCCTTATGGACTAACTGGAAGGATACAATCCGTAAATCCCGCGTGGGGTGTGGAAGGTTTTGATCCTTTTGTTCCGGGGGGGATAGCTTCTCATCATATTGCGGCAGGAACGTTGGGCATATTAGCGGGTCTTTTCCATCTTAGTGTGCGTCCACCCCAACGTCTGTATAAAGGATTACGTATGGGAAATATTGAAACTGTCCTTTCTAGCAGTATTGCTGCTGTCTTTTTTGCAGCTTTTGTCGTTGCTGGAACTATGTGGTATGGTTCAGCAACAACCCCCATTGAATTATTTGGTCCTACTCGGTATCAATGGGATCAGGGATACTTCCAGCAAGAAATATATCGAAGAGTTGGTGCTGGGCTAGCCGAAAATCAAAATTTATCAGAAGCTTGGTCTAAAATTCCTGAAAAATTAGCTTTTTATGATTACATCGGAAATAATCCAGCAAAAGGGGGGTTATTTAGAGCTGGTTCAATGGACAATGGAGATGGAATAGCCGTCGGTTGGTTAGGACATCCCATTTTTCGAGATAAAGAAGGACATGAGCTTTTTGTACGTCGTATGCCTACTTTTTTTGAAACATTTCCAGTTGTTTTAGTAGATGGGGACGGAATTGTTAGAGCCGATGTTCCTTTTCGAAGAGCAGAATCGAAATATAGTGTCGAACAAGTAGGTGTAACTGTTGAGTTCTATGGTGGTGAGCTTAATGGAGTAAGTTATAGTGATCCCGCTACTGTGAAAAAATATGCTAGACGTGCTCAATTGGGGGAAATTTTTGAATTAGATCGTGCTACTTTGAAATCAGATGGTGTTTTTCGTAGCAGTCCAAGGGGTTGGTTTACTTTTGGGCATGCTTCATTTGCTCTGCTATTCTTTTTCGGGCACATTTGGCATGGTTCTAGAACTTTGTTCAGAGATGTTTTTGCTGGTATCGACCCAGATTTAGATGCTCAAGTAGAATTTGGAGCATTCCAAAAACTTGGAGATCCAACTACAAGAAGACAGGTAGTATAACATTCTTTTGTTCTTTTCTACTTTTTTATAATTTTGAATTTCATATAAAGAACTAGATAAATCTTGATTGGAATCATTGCATTTATTCTTTTTTTTCTTTTCGAAAAGAGCCCCACCCCAAGAAACAGGTATGAAAGCTATAATTGTAAACCACGATTAAATTTATGGAAGCTTTGGTTTATACATTCCTCTTAGTCTCAACTTTAGGAATTATTTTTTTCGCGATTTTTTTTAGAGAACCTCCTAAAGTTCCGACGAAAAAGGTCAAATAATTTTTTATTATCTTAATTGAAGTAATGAGCCCCCAATAGGGAGGGCGCATTACTTCAACTAGTCCCCATGTTCTTCAAATGGATCTCTTAGTTGTTGGGAGGGTTGCCCAAAGGCAGTATATAAGGCATACCCAGTAAAACTTACAAGTAAACCAGATATAGAGATGGCAATTAGAGTTGCTGTTTCCATTATTTTAATTCTAAAGTTTCCAGATCACAATAGATCTATAGGATAAGATCCTTATATTTACAGCGGAATGGTATACAAAGTCAACAGATCTAAATGAATAAAAAAGAGTATTTATGGCTACGCAAACCGTTGAGGATAATTCTAGATCTGGTCCAAGACGAACTGTTGTAGGGAATTTATTGAAACCTTTAAATTCAGAATATGGTAAAGTAGCCCCGGGGTGGGGAACTACTCCTTTGATGGGTGTTGCAATGGCTCTATTTGCGATATTTCTATCTATTATTTTGGAGATTTATAATTCGTCCATTTTATTGGACGGAATTTCTATCAATTAGATTCACAAGAATCGAGTAATTAGTTTATAGAAAGTGAAGCCTTTAGGTTTCTTATTGTTTCTTAGTCTATTCCATGTTGATGTGGTAGTTTGATCGTAGAATTTCTTTGTTTCTGTATTTCCGGAATATGAGTGTGTGACTTGTTTTAATTGGTCCTATTGAAAGTACAGAACATAAAATGGGTCTGTCATCTTGATATAGATGGTTTTATTCCGTCAGATATTTAATCTAGTATCTGGAGCACGGAATATAGAAAATAGATTCTAAAAATCTTAATACTATGATTCATACTAAATATTTAGACCTCGCAACTGGATTTAAAAACCTTTTCAAAGAGTTCTAAAAATATATTGAAAAATTTTGATTCTTTCAAGCTTCTCCAGTTTGTCTTTATTTTGAGCAAAGGACAAACCTTTCCTTGAATTTTTTCATTATATTTTATCTATTCATTGAAGAAGTGATGATCCAGCAATTCTTACTCAGGGAATTTTTGGACTTCGATTAAAAATTGTTTTGAATCATCGTGGTTCTAGTATGAATCTGAGGTTTTTTTTATTCATTCATATGGTCCTAACAAGAGAATCCTTATCAATAATAAAAATTCAAGAATAAAGAAGACAGCAGTAAATTCACATTATACAAATAAAAAGAAGTAAAGAATATTCAAGAGGCCTTAAAAGATCACGATAAAGACGGGTGCGCCGACTTGATATTTTGGCATTATAACAAAAAAGAATAGCTTTCGGATTTTTATTTCTTTTTTATCGTAAGAGAAAATTAGAATCATAGGATTAAATAAAGCAGTTTCAAACTTTCTATTACGGATATCTGTTTTTGTTACAATCAATATTTGGGTATTTTTGTTTGAGCCGTACGAGATGAAATTCGCATATACGGTTCTCTGGGGGGGTTCCTTTGGGTTACCTATCTCAATAAAGTTTATGATTGGTTCGAAGAACGTCTTGAAATTCAGGCGATTGCCGATGATATAACCAGTAAATATGTTCCGCCTCATGTGAACATATTTTATTGTTTAGGGGGAATTACACTTACTTGTTTTTTAGTCCAAGTAGCAACAGGATTTGCTATGACTTTTTATTATCGCCCAACCGTTACTGAAGCTTTTGCTTCTGTTCAATATATAATGACTGAAGCTAATTTTGGTTGGTTAATCCGATCAGTTCATCGATGGTCGGCAAGTATGATGGTCTTAATGATGATTCTACACGTATTTCGTGTGTATCTTACAGGTGGTTTTAAAAAACCTCGCGAATTAACTTGGGTTACGGGTGTAGTTTTGGCTGTATTAACTGCATCTTTTGGTGTAACTGGTTATTCCTTACCTTGGGATCAAATTGGTTATTGGGCAGTAAAAATAGTAACAGGCGTACCCGAAGCTATTCCTGTAATAGGATCGTCTTTGGTAGAATTATTACGCGGAAGTTCCAGTGTGGGCCAATCTACCTTAACTCGTTTTTATAGTTTGCATACTTTTGTATTACCTCTTCTTACTGCTGTATTTATGTTAATGCACTTTTCAATGATACGTAAGCAAGGCATTTCTGGTCCTTTATAGTGAATATGGGTCATAGATATTTGTAATCACTTCATTATCATTTTGTATTTTGGGGAGGATTTTTTTTCATTGCTACAATTATGGATTATAAAACAAAATAAAACATGTATTTAGATATTTTTCTTCAACTTAACAAAAATTGAATTTTTTTTACATACAAAAATAGTTGAAGGGAATTCTCCAAAAAAAATGGATTATGGGAGTGTGTGACTTGAACTATTTATTTGGCCGCGCAGATATATGACTTTATCTTATCTGCCACATTATAATTTACAATTAAATGTGTCTTTTTTCCAACCACCAAGCAAGGCTCTTACAGAGAGGGTAGGCTGGTTTTACTTGAAGAGAATCTTTTCTATGATCAGACTCGATTTTATTCTGCATCAACAGGCTCCATAAGATCCAGTAAAAGAAGTGATGTGATATAGTCTGAATTCTATATAGTATGACAACGCATTCATTTCCTATGCATTGATTTGATTTCTGATACTATTGGAGTGAACAAAGTAGATCTAAAGAACAACGCAAGTTAGGTTATATTAGTAACAAGTAAATTCTTTGTACATAAAAAGTATCAAGATTTTTTTTTGATAGGATAACAATTGCAAAGTTTGAGATCACCCAGAAAGCATTATCAACTTGAAAAGTCTACTCGGGTATTGAGCGTTTACTAAAATTTACTTAAAAAGAACTTAATTTTTTTTTCAATAAAAAATGGTAACTTTGGAAAAAGAGAATAGAATCAAGTTTCTTTTATTATTTAGAATCTTCATATATGTGTGGATAACACATACATTTTTTTCTAGTTTATTCTATAGATACAGTTGAAGAAAAATTTGATTAGTGCTCGAGCCGGATGATGAAAAATTATCATATCCGGTTCTTTTGGAGGATGGATCTATAAGAATTCACCTATCCCAATAACAAAAAAACCTGACTTGAATGATCCTGTATTAAGAGCTAAATTGGCTAAGGGAATGGGTCATAATTATTATGGAGAACCCGCATGGCCTAACGATCTTTTATATATTTTTCCAGTAGTAATTCTAGGTACTATTGCCTGTAACGTAGGCTTAGCGGTTCTAGAACCATCCATGATTGGGGAACCTGCGGATCCTTTTGCAACTCCTTTGGAAATACTACCTGAATGGTATTTTTTTCCCGTATTTCAAATACTTCGTACAGTGCCCAATAAGTTATTGGGCGTTCTTTTAATGGTTTCGGTACCTACGGGATTATTAACAGTACCCTTTTTGGAGAATGTTAATAAATTCCAAAATCCATTTCGCCGCCCAGTAGCAACTACCATCTTTTTGATTGGTACTGTAGTTGCCCTTTGGTTAGGTATTGGAGCAACATTACCTATTGAGAAATCCCTAACGTTAGGTCTTTTTTAAAATTATAAGATTGGTTTCATTTTGAATTCATTTTGAAATAAAATATCATGACATCTGTATTGTATATCTAGGGAGAATTCTTTCTGAACCTACTAATCCCTAGATACATCTATTCCTTTTTAGATATATTCTGACCATTAGGATTTGTTCTAAATATTTAAATTACATATTTTGACCTTTCATTTTGAGTTTAGAAAAAAAATCAATTTGAAAAAATCCTATGTCAATAGATTTCAATTTTATGCAAAATACTTTTGTATTTTTAAAATGTCCAATATAGATTTTCCATCTTCTACGCGAAAATGTTCAAATTTCAGAAGGTCTTCTTGACTGTTATTCAAAAGTTCTAATAATGTATGAATATTGGATCTTTTGAGACAATTATAGATCCTGGGAGGTAATTCTAATTGGTCAATAAAAATAGATTTCAATGCTATTTCTTTTTTATTTTTCCTTAGTTTATCTTTAACCAATATATCATGAAAAGTAAAAAGGGGCAAAGTCACTTTGTCTTGATTTTTTTCTAAATGAAAGTTATCTTCTTCTGCGTGTAAAAAGGGAAGAAATAAATCAATCAAATTTTGGGAGGCTTCATAAAGGGCTTCCTTAGGAGTTAAACTTCCGTTTGTCCATATCTCCAGAAAAAGTATTTCTTGTTTTTCATTCCCATTGACATAAGAATGAATACTATAATTTACATTTCGAACAGGCATGAATCTAGCATCTATATCATAACTTCCGTCTTGAAAGTTTTTTAATGTTTTTATACGATACCCACGATTTCTCTCAATTTTTAATTCAATACACAAATTAACAGGTTCTGTTACGTTGGCTATATGTTGTCTATTATCAACGATTTCCACCGAGGGTGGTAAAATGATGTCTTGAGCGGTTATATATCCAGGACCTTTGAAAGAAATCCATGCGTCCTGTGTTCCATACATATTACTTTTCAATACAATTTTTTTCAAATTCATGAAAATTTCATGTACTGATTCTTCAATACCTATTATGGTAGAATATTCATGTGGTATTTTCTCTGATTTTACACGTGTGATACATGTTCCCTCTATTTCTCCGAGTAAAATTCTTCGGATTGCAATGCCTATTGTATCGGCTTGACCTTTCATAAGTGGGGACAGAATAAAGCGTCCATAATAAAGACGCTTACTGTCTATTCGTGATTCAACACATTTCCATTGTAGTGTCCGAGTAGAGACTCTTAATTTCTCTTGAACCATAGTAATTATTTTGATAAAACTCTTGACTTGTTTTTTTCTCTTGAACTATTTTTAATGTTTATTTTTAGTTTTATACACGTCTTTTTTTAGGAGACCTACATCCATTATGTGGCATAGGAGTTACATCTCGTATAAAATTTAATAGTATACCACTTCTACGAATAGCTCTTAATGCTGCATCTCTTCCGAGGCCAGGCCCTTTTATCATGATTTCTGCTCGTTGCATGCCTTGATCCGATACTGTTCGAATAGCATTTCCTGCTGCAGTTTGAGCGGCAAAAGGTGTTCCCCTTCGTGTACCCTTGAATCCACAAGTACCCGCGGAGGACCAAGAAATCACCCGACCTCGTACATCTGTAATAGTCACAATAGTATTGTTGAAACTAGCTTGAACATGAATAATTCCCTTTGGTATTTTACGAGTATAATTACGCGAACCAATACGTACATTTTTACGTGAACCTTTTTTAGGTATAGATTTTGCCATATTCGATTATTTC